>NW_010308771.1:0-58436 GCF_000700745.2 Antrostomus carolinensis
TTTTTTTTTTTTTTTTGAGTAAGCAGGTAGACAGCCCAGGTAGAAGCAGTATAGTATAAAAATCTATATTTTCTCCTCTGTCCTCTTTGCCACATGTTTGATTGTTGTTATTTTATACTGCCTGCTATAAATACTGTATTAATTAATTAGAAAAAACCCTCTATTTTTTTCCCCTGCATTTTTTATACTCCTAATGAAAATATAACAGAATTGAGAATAAGGTACTAAAATTGCATTTTCATGTCTTTTCTGTAACAGACATCCCATTCTTCTCTTGCATCTCCCTACTAAGAGTTCATTTGAGCATAAAGAAATGGCATGCATTTCTCTGTTTGTCAAAGGAGCTCCATTTACATTTCCATGGTGACATACACAGCTCTGTTCTTTGTTACTCAGGAGTAAAATGTGCAGGATCTCTGCCACATACTAGAAATGCCAGTACATGTAATTTTAATTGCAAAAAGTCCTTCTCCCTTTTAATTCTATTATTTCTATCTTGCTCACTTGCCAACTGTCTTGGCATTACTGGTTGTTTCACAACATCCAACTTCTAACTCAGAGGGCAGGAAGCACAGCCTTCTCCTAGGCATTTGGTACAGGTCCAAATCCTGCCATCCTCACTTTTTACTAAATCTTGTTCTCACACAATTACCATTAACTGACGTGAGAATTTTGACTGAATAAACATGGAGTCAGATTGTTCAGATCCGGCCCAGTGTCTGTAAAGTGTAGAGCTCCAGTTCTCATCAATAGGCCTGTTTAAGTGAGCAGGAACCTTTGCACCTGGGTGCAACCTGCACAATCAGGCTTCAGCAGTTCAATCAGTGCCTTCCTCCAGAAAGAAAATTTTCCATCCTTTGACCTGACATGTTCAATTATGCTGGCCTATGGAGTGGAAATGGGAGAGATACTGCAAACACAGAATCTATTTCTGCCTCCATCATATTTCTCCATTGAGGTAGTAAGATGTACAGACAGAAAACTTGTTGGCTTTACATTTCATGGCTCACTCAAGTTACAGACTACAGAAAAAATATTGGTCCAGATTCTCACCTGGCAGAGCCAGTGCAGATCCTGAAAAGAATCCAACCCATTCTTTTGAAAGTCCTGTCATGGTCATTCATTTCAATACCATATTTCTTCTTCCTTGCAAGGCAAGTGCAATAGTCCCTTTCTCTAGTAAGGCCACATCACTTTCCTGCAGTTTCAGGAGTGAAACCTGACTCTTGTTACAAGCCTCAAAAATCAAATCTATCACATGCACATTTTAAAGTGTTTTGTACAAATGCCCCAGGGCAAAAGCACAAAGAATGTAAAATACCATAAAATGAATATTTAAAAAGCTAAATAAGACAAATGGATTTTTCATTTTGACCTAAAAATAGAAAGCATTTTGAAGTTGTAAAATATAAAAGAATCACATTTCACAGTTGTGGAGACCAGTGAATAAATGGGTAGGGTCCATTAGGTACTGTCCATACATGTGGACAAGCTAAAAGCCTTTTAGAAGCTGAAAAATGTCTCTTGATTAAGTGTTCAAAAGATAGAACCAAGAGATGCAAACCCTTGTAAGCTGAGATCAAACTTTAAAGTCAAACCTATTATTACAGCAGGACAATTAGGTTCTTTTCAAACCAGGCTAATACAATAGAAAAAAAAAAAAATCATCTGTGAAGCTATTTTCAGGACCTGATAAGGCTATGTTCAAAGGTAACATCAAAGGCTGGATGTTGGAATATTCACAAATAAAAGAAACCCATACGCAATCAAATCAAGATTAAAGTTTCAGCAACTACTTTGAAAAAAAATCCTCTGCTTTACAGAGACTGAAATACAGCATTTTTTTTCCTTGTTTTTTTTTTTAAAAAAAAAGAGAATTGCCATAGCTGCTGTAAAACACTCTTCCTCTCTCCACTGTCCCTGAAGAACCAGCTCTTGTCCCAGTCTCTCCTAGGGTAGGGTTCCATCTCCCCTTTCCAGCTGTTCAGGTTTTTTTTTTCCAAATTATGTTAATCCTGTGGTCTCCTGGCTATGTTGCTGGAAGTGTCTATATTAGCCAGTAAAAATAGTTCAATAAAACCAGTATGAGTATCTCGGGTAATGCAGATATAACCTGGATTACAAAGTTACATGTCTTATTGGATTTTAAGTGAAATGTACTGTAATTCTTCCCTCTGGAGCTCTGTGACCAGTGCGGAGAAGACACCTTCCTAAAGCACAGCTTATTTTAGTTACAGTACCCAAGCACTCAGGGAGAAATACCATAAAGAAACAACAAGGAGTTTATATTAATGACTGCCTTTTCCTGAGCTTGTTTAAACCAGCTCAATCTAGCAAAGAGGCAAAATCATAAAAATGAATAGTCTCAAGTTTACCCTTTATAATTTTGCAAGTAATTGTAAAGATGCCGTTATTTTGAACCATGCTCTTCCTTGTTGCTTGCTTTTTCTGAATAAGAAAGCAAAAGTTTTATCAGAGTCAGTACTCACAAATGTGGTTTTTTTAGTGATAGTGTTTTCTAGTGCAAGTGACCTCATAGGAATTTTTTAATATGCATACATGTGTGTGTTTATGTATATATATAAAATAGCTGCTATTTGCTACAGTATTAATAAAATTTATTTGCAGTGCGTTCTGCTACTACTGGAATAGAAATTTGACCCTTTCAGAGACCAAGAGTGGCCCAATCTAGCAACACTGCTCCTCAATTCCTTCAGTTTATTTCATGTATATCATTGTAGATTTAATGTAAGGTTATTTGTTAAAAAGGTTCAGTCCCCTATGATGATGTACTGGGAGTCAGCAGTAGGTGACAGGCAAGGTATCAAGGCAGGTTCACTCAGAGACTGTCTTGTGCTGTGGCTGGACACTGTAATTGCAGGAGCCAGAATAACAGCTCTTGCCATGGAAGCTCCCCCAGGACACACCTCTTGACATCCAGAAAGGAATGAAACCTATTCGAATCCATCACTGTTCTTGCCTTTTACTCAAGCTGTAATTCAGCTGTGCATTAGTTCTTGCATCCATCTCGTATTCCCACTGCTGCCTGTTCAACCCCTGACTCCCAGTTCCTGCTTCTGCCTCTGGCTTACTCCTCTGCTTCCTGAGTCTATCCTTGTATCTATCCTTAATGCTGCTAAATCTCTATGGTCCCAAAGTAGGCACTCATAAAAATCATAAACTGTGCTGAAAAGTGATATTTCCAACACAATTTTCACTGTAATTCAAAATATATTAACAAAGCTCTTTACCATAGAATTTTAACCGTACAATTTCTGCAAAATATCTATCACTATTATGAAATTTCCTTTCTTGCTAAATCTGAAATAGGTCAAAAATGTCAATCTTCCCATTAATTAAAAAATTCTAGAAGAATGTTTTAGAGAAATGTTAAATAATTTTGTAGAAACAGTTCATCTGAATAATGCTTTTCATTTCACTATTATTTTGATCTTACCTTTAATTGATTATATTCTATTATACAAACTAAAAATGACATGGCTTACTTTGTTTTAAAGTTAAATTTTGCTATATTGATAAAGCAAATTGATTACTCTGAAATGCTCCATTAAAGTTAAATCTGCATTTTCCAGTGAAAAACTTCTCCATCATATTTTTCTTTTTACCAGTTTTAATTTTGATCAGGCATAGCACTGTTCTAGAATTCAGAGATATCTGATGGATGTTCTCGATTATATCCGATACCTGGGGCTACAACAGACCATGCTGACAGTCAGGAGTAATCAGCATTCAAAGATGCCTGGATGTAGGAAAGAAATGCATTACACCTTCTCAAGCAGTTATGTGATGTTGCAGGGATCCTCAAGTGTCTGCTTAAATAGGAGTCATGCAAAACCACCCTTATATTGGATATTGCAGATATAAGCTCTCTATATGGACATGAATAGACTAATATTGCAGTACCTTGGATTTTATGACTTGGCAAGAAGCTAAGTAGAGTGGAAAGCTGTAAAAATAAAAACTTTCAGCTTCACTAAGCTGAAAACTGCTATCTAAGGTATCAGAACTATAGCTGCTGGCTCACGTAACTATAAAACTCATCCTCCCAAAGGGTTCTTCCCTGTCTCCCCACACCAATTCGACTAAAGCTGATAACGATGCCAAAGGAGATGATTGTTAAGCATGAACATGATCAGTTTGCTGAAGTGACTCTGCTCTACATCTTTTAATCAAAATCTAGATTTTTCAGACTCTAATTTCTTCCAGAAAAGATTCTGAAAAGAATGTCACAGCCTCAGACACACTCAAAGTTGAACAGAAATAGTGATTTTAAGATGTCATAGTTTAACCCTAGTTGGCAAGTAAGTGCTACAAAGCTACTCACTCACTCCCCCTGGTTGGGATAGGAGAGATAATTAGAATAGTAGAAGTGAGAAAACTTGTGAGTTGAGATAAAGACAGTTAATAGATAAAAGCTCTGACTCTGTGTGAGCACTGCTCAGCAATAACAAAAACATCTCTGCATTATCAACACTGTTCTCTGCATTATCAACACTGTTTTCACACAAACCCAAAACACAGCACCATACTAGCTACTATGAAGAAATTAACTCTATCTCAGCCAAAACCAGCATATAAGGAAAGCCCTTCTGGAGGGATTTATCAAGGGTAGTAATTGTTCTCATCATGTGAGGCATGACTGTCCTCAGCAGTTTGCAACGGCGGAGGTGTTTCTGATATTCAGTCACTGTTGTGGCTGAAGGTTAAACCTGGTCAAGGATATTTGTTAGGTTATATTTTCACTAGAATGATTTCTGAAGTTGGGTATGCAATGTGTGTCCTGAGAAAAATAGCAGGAAGGACCCAAAGAGTAAATAGCTGAGTGGCTGAGACACTCAGATGAGACCCAGATTGTGCCTCTGCTTTGGATTACATAGAACAGGGTTAATGTTCCAAGTAAGTACTCTAATCAGCCACATGGGACAGCTGCCAATCTTTTATTTCATAAATATTTATTAGTTCACAGAAAGAAGGATGAACACAATAGCTTAGTGGTTAGAGCAGAAGTGAGTCTGGAAATCAAATCAAACCCCAGCCAAATCAAACTCCAGTGTCAGTCATCATGTTTTTTCTCCAATCAGAACTAAGTGCGAACTGTGATGTTGAAATAGAACCACCCCAGACAAAGATTAATCAGAACTGCAGCAAAACTAAAACACAGGTATGTTTGACTGTACCAGGAATTATACAGAATGGATGTAAAACTTGGTCTTGGTAAGTCCTCTATGCATTGTGACACAGAAACAGTCGGAAAATCAGCTAGGGATAAAGCCGGGATAGCTGAATTCACAAACAGACATATACTGGGATATGTCTAAAAAACAGACACGTAAAGCCGGGATACATAAAGCCAGGATAGCTGAATTCACAGAAATATGGTGGGAATGACAAAAGCCATCAGATGTAGGGCCTGATAGGCCTCCATACAGGCCAGCAGTCTACTTCTGTTACTATAGATTAGGTCTGAGTGATTTGTCCTACTTTGGGCTGCAGACAACTTGGGATGTGAGGAGTCACAACACTGATTTACACTCTCCTCTGCTTTTCTGTCTGCTATGCCAAGTAGGAATTTAATATATACGAAGAACTAACTTAAGAAGTTTTGAAAGCGTCCCATGTGAAAACTTGATTTGTAAAAGAAGAAAGAAAAAAGATTATCACTTTCATTACTGAGATAATGCAAGTTCCATATAATCTATAAAATTCTAAATGAAGAGAGAAAAAATATATTTTCAAGGCCATTTTTTGGTATCAGAAAACTAGAAAATGTGATGCCAACCCCAAGAAAACCTGTAACAGCAATTGTCAGAACAGTTCATTATGCACAACAATTTTAAATGAGACTATAACATTATTTAAGCTATAATGGGAAGAGAGCATCTAACATCAGATAGTTGACAACAACAGAAAAGCAGAGTCAGAAGAGCATTACTGGTACAATAAATGTTACTTTTCAAGAATTCTACAGCTTTTAGATTCTATTTTCTTATGTACATTTAAGATAGGATAATTCCAGTTCCATAATTAATATGTCCTTCCAATTGAAAAGTCAATATTTAACATGCATTGTGTTCTGGTTTGTAGGATATGCTCCATTCATATAATAGTGATTTAAACCAAATTAGCTCCAGAAATATATGGAAGAAACATTGAATATGTACCATGAATCAAAAGCAGGTATTTTACAACACTAGACTTACAACAACACTCATATCTGGAGACTTAAGAACAATATATTGTCTCTCTGTGTTTACTGTGGCATAAGTGAGTGGCATATGATTCCTTTGCATTAGCCCACAAAAGCCTTTTTTTTTGTCCACCTATCAAACATTTTGAAGACTATAATTTAATAGTTCTGGGCTGTGGTAATGCTTTTTCAACATGATGGAGTTTGCATTTGTTACTTTATAATAATTTAGCAAGTGTTTAATCTCATATTTCTCCCATTGTCCCTTCTCAGATTGTGGGCAACAGTGGCTTCATATTATTATTTTGTAAATTTATATCTAAATGAAATTAACTATGATTGGAGCTATGATTATTAAGACTCTAATAATACCATAGAGTCCAATTCTGCTGTTGCCCATGTGTAGCTTTTGCACTGGATTTAGACCAACAGAATAGAACATTTCATTGTTGAGGCAATGAAAGCATGTTAATTGAGATTTGTAACACCGTATCAGGGAGGAAAATATTATTATTTCTGTTTTACACATGAGGAAACAGACATGGACAGACAAGGACATTCATTGAATTGGTCTCAGTTCCATTCCAGCTGTTTTAAAATCAGGAAAATTAGACTGAAGTTCTTTCAAGCAATATGTTCAGTTTAGACATCTATCACTGATTTTATACAACTATCCTGCACCTCGCTTTTTGGTGATGGGTATGTTGTATTAAAGCACAGACATATTTGATCAGCAAATACCCATGTCAAATGTTTTTGTAAATTTTTATAAATAAAATTGTACCTTTAAAATAAATAGAAGATGATCTTTCATCTGTATTTAAATGTTCTTTTTAATGGAAACACGAAGGTCTTTGACAGCTCAGAACAGAGGAGGAAAGAGACAAGGCAACAGTAAGGTATACAATTGAAGTTTGTGCTTTTGAGGATAGCAGCACAATATTAAACTAAGTGTCTAAATAAGAGTTAGAAATATATCCCTGAATGGATGGAAGGAGGGTTATAGATACAATGAAGGAGAGTTTGTAGAATAGCCATATTAGATGCTTTCTTTCATTTTCTTTTTTAGTATGAGAATTAAAATAAGTGATGTATGGCATCATACATTATCCTTGCTAATGTTTCAATGCTTTTGCTCCAACTGGTATAAATCATTCACTGTCCTTATACACACTTCAATCATGAATGCAAAAACCTGGTGGATCACTAAAAATAATTAAAACGTAAGGGGCTGGCTAATTTGAGATATTCCTATATGCTGCTCTATGTAGCTTGAAAAATCTTTCACTTTGCTCAAAACCAGAAGCGGAATATCAGATTTTATAAGCTATGTAGCAAAAGATACTGTTAAGTTTTGGATGAAGAAGTGCTCCCCTAACCTAAAAGTACAGTATCACTAGCTGATAGGAAAGGTAGTGACAACCCTTACTGATCCTGAAAGTCAGTTACGTACTTTAAGGAATGCAACCATGGAAATACATAAAATGGTGCTAGAAATTACCTTCTGAGGTCAAGTAATCCAACCACTTCTGGAAAGGAAGATGAATTAGACCTAAAGTATTGCTCACAAATTCTTGTCTAGCCTGTTCTTGGAAGGTCCAATGCTGGAGATTTCAATCCTAGGACCACCTACTCCAGTGCTGAATGCAATTCATACATGGATCAGTAGCAATTATGCCACGTATTAACATTTTGAATTCTTGGCAAAGTCTTTATCTTGTTTCTTCTCCACAGAAAAAAAAAAAGAAAAAAAAGAAAAAAAAAAAAAGAGGTGCATGGTGCACTATTTGGCTATTAATCATTACCTAAATACTTTAGCTCTTTACCCAGCTACCAGTAGCAGACCTGATCCCAGATGGCTCAGCTGCTTCCTCCTCATCATGTGGTGTACATTCTCAAAGCTGATGTTACAGAAGAATAATACTAATAATGTGTTGAATGTCTGCTATTTTGCAGATGATTTTTCAAAAGTTTGTTGAGGATTCTAGTTCTTTAAGAGATGCACAAGAAGTCTCTGTAGGATATTGGTTGTTACTCTGCCTCTGTATACTGAGATAAACTGCTGAGAATAGGCTCTGTGCTTTAAAATCTTTGTTAATAAAAACCTTGTTTAATTTCTCCTATTCTTTGTCAGTCTTCAATCCTCTGAGAAGTTCAATCAAACAACATGGAAATAGTATAACACTAACCCCAAATAATCATGAACAGACTATGCAAATTGTACAAGAACTCAGGCATTTCCTTGGGAAATCATATAGATATAGAAAAGCAGGAGGATTTTCTTCTAGAAAAGATGAGATAAAAACTATGAATAATTGCACACTGAAACACTGAAATGCAAGACCAAACGAAAAAGCCCATGTCACCTGCAAATAACCTTAGTAGTAAGTATAGTTTATATTTAATGGGGGGAGGAGGGGGGAGGGAGAAGTGCATAAAGCTGCTTTTCACCCTGAATGCTCTTTTGGAAACCAGAAATTCAACAGCAGTTTGACTGTATTTTCCACACTAGGTTTAAAGGAATAAGAAGCCATCTATTTATAAGTATCCCTCTAATTATGCTAAACATCAAATGCTTTTGAAGATCTGTGAAGATTTGAAGGTATATCTGGGCAATTTCTGCATGCCAGTGACACCACAAACAAAGTATATTAATAATACTACCTTTGTATTTTGACCACAAAAGGCATTCAGAAGTTGCAATAATAATTCCACAGACAAATGGCATTAGCTAAATAATAACAGAAGACAGAAAACCAATATTTGATAAACCAGTTGAAATCGCAAATGAAGACAAAAAGATCACAGATATCTGGATCATGAGAAAAGAAGTTTGGTAAATGTGAAAACAGAGCCATCAGGTAGAGCAATTGTCTGGCTGCACTCTAGCAGTTGAGAAGTTTGAACTGTATGAATTGGTGCAAAGTGAGACAATTCGTATAATTTTACACAGATTGCATCAAATTTACATTACTGAACTTTCATGAATTCAAGGCAATTATCCTCAAACCAAGTAAAATGGCACGTGAAGCCCTCCCATGTGTATTAGTGTTGCCCAAATAAATTCTGCTTTATGATATATTTGTATTACAAGAGAACTGATTTCATCAACCAAGGAGACAGTCCCTACCTGTCATCAGCTGAAGTATATGGTACATTCATATTGCAGGTGTGAGAAGTGATTCCATCAACCTGGGAGACAATCCTTACCTGTCATCAGCTGATGTATATGGCCAGCTCTGTACTTCCTTCAATAAATTCTTTGGTGTCCATGACATTGCCAGATAGTGGTTGCATTCCGGTTACTTTTCACTGCAGCTATACCTCCTAAACCCTGCAGAAAGCCAGATAATCTTTAAAGTAGTACTTATCTGCATCAAACCTCCAGTCTTAAGCTGAACTCACTTATGACATAGGGATAAATTAAACTCACTAGCTTCAGAGAATTATTTCTGAGTTTTTCCAATGAGCAATCAGATCTGGGAACTAAGACTTACTGATAAAATCAAACACATGAAGCTGTTGCAAAAGCTATTTCACTACCACCTTCTCAACTGCCGGTGAAATAAAAGGAATGGTATAGATTGGATTAAAACTCACTACATTTAGTCAGACCAACCAAGCTTTCTTAATTCTAAAAGTAATTGCAGATATATTCTAGCAAGCTAGGAGCTGACCTTGAATGTAAAGAAATATTCAGCAGAAGGTGGATTAGCTTTAGGAATGGACACAGTGTGCTTAAAACAAGGCAAACCATCAAAAGAGAGCGAAGTAGTCTAATCTTTTTTGTTCGCAGAAATACAGAGAAGTGAATCTTAATTTCACAAAAAAAAGATGCAATAAATATCAATACAGCCACTGTGTGCTTGACAGTACATTGAATCGAGCGAATGAAGGGAAAGGAACTGCAAGCAGGAATCCCGTACAGCTAAGCAAGGAGGAGACATAGAGGAAATAACTGGAAGGGAGAGAGAAGGACTTGGGAGGGGGCTTTGGCTGGCTTCAAGAACTTCTTCATGCAGGGTCATTGATTTAAAAGCACCTCTGAGCCCTCGGCAGTCAGTAAATACCATAGGAAAAGCAAGGAAAGGGGAGAGAAACCTTCAGTTAGTCCACAATGAGGAAATAAATGGGAAAGAAAAAAGAGTAGTATATTACTGTGATGAAGATTAAGTAACATAACCAATTCTAATGTATGGCCCATTTTGCAAGAAGGAAAATTAATATAATGTGATCAACTGAGGACATTCAACAAATCATTAAGCCTTTGTAGAGTGGATGTTCCAAAGCATCAGCATAAATTTCAAAACTATCCATAATGAAAAGTCTTAATGAGTGAAGAATCAAATCGGGAGTTAGCTTAGGCCATTAGGTAACAAATCAGAATGAATAGTTGTTTGGTGATAGAAAACCCAAATGGCATGAACTGAAAAGCATGCTGAAGGAATAACAGTTTATAATCAAAAGGGTGAAAAAAGCAGTAGCCAAAGCAGTTCAGACAAACAGAGGAAGACCATTAAATTTGGGTAGACAGATCTCCACAGAGAGCATACATCACTAGGAGACTTTTTTAGCTGGAACATACAGTGCTAATTTCTTTGTACTTCGAATGAGGATAGGGAATTCAATTAAACTGGCTGAAAATTGGATGTGTCTTTAGTAGTGCTTCCAGCACTTTACTGTTATTTCATGTACCTTAGTCAACAACATTGCAGGTGTCAGACATTATGGGAGCACTCAGAAGAAATCTCTTTTTGGTTTGAATAATGGTAAAAAAATAAGCCTGAAGATTTAAGTTATTCCCTTTATCATTGGGATTTGGGAAAAACAAAACAAAACAAAAAGACAAACACAAAAAAAACCCCCTAAACAGTTTGTCCTGAATCTACAGCCACTAGCCACTTCCAACAGCAGAGGTGTCTCTGTGGTAGGCAGTCTAGCTGGGACTGGTGCCCTGGAGCACCAAAAACCTTCACCACTGGGGACTGTAGACCCCAAAGTAAGTTGGTTAATTGCAATTATTTCTGAGGTGGATGAAACATTGTACTGATCTGTCATTTTTCACAAAGAGACTACTGAAAAACACCTCCAGAGTGATAAAGGATCAAATCTGCCATCCAGTTCCAAGAAGGAATATCAATCTACTGTGCTATATCCAGGTCATGGGACACATTCCCTTCCAACAGATACAATACATATTTCCACATCAAGGGAGTTACATTTGGCTCAGCTGCTGCATTAGATAATGCAGATCCATAAAACTTTGTTTCAAAAGTGCATGTATTTTGGAAAAGAAACACTAAATATTTTGGTCTAGGAATTTTCCAATACTTTGCATTTATTTAATTTTGGTACTTTTGGAGCTGAAGGAGGAGTTCTCACAAAGCTGAAGTGAGAGTTAGTAGTTGATTACCACCAAAATTAAAGCCAGCAGCTACTTAAGCTGCATAATTTTACTGGAGAATTTTGCTTATATAAGTAGTTACAGTTAGTTAATTCAGGTTCATACTATGAGGAAAGAAGTTGATAGTTGACTGTAGCGGGTCTGCAGTAGTGCCTTAACCAAGGCTCTTAGCAGCCACGGAGTTATTGATTAATAATAATCCCAGACCTGGGACAGTAAATGGACAGTTTTGTCTGTGTTTAGGTAGGTAAACTGGGAACTGCCAATGAAAGTAGCAAAAATCAATCTGTAATGTAAACTGATAGATCATCAGGTATCATGTTTTGTTTTACACTTTTGCAAGTATATCTTTAAGGAGTACTTCTGTATCATAAATATTGCTGTTGTAACTGCTTCTCTTGGGGCTGAAGTACATCTATGATAAACCTTTTCAGAGACATTAATATGTTGTAATCAGTGCTTTATCTGGCAGTAGTTTGCAGGTTGGCTACTAAATATTTTTATCTGTTTGTAGAATAGCATAAAGAAAAGTATCATCTAAGTGAGTCCTAAAAAGTCTACTCTCTTTCCTAAATATTGCTTCCATTTTTTAGTTTAATCTAATACAAAAAACCCCCAACTTATAAATCAATCTAACCTTATAGAATTGAGTCTAAAAAAAAAAATACTATGTGAGATAAGAAAAAGAGTATAGATCCTTTCAAAAGTAGCAACTCAAAACCTGAGTACAGCTGAAAACAGACATTTTTTTGTAGTAAGTGTTGGTCTGTGGTAACAAAGCCTTGCTCCAGTGATAAAAGGCTCCTTAACAGTACTTTAATTGAAACTTTTTATCTGAATGTTGCCTGAACCTCTGCTAAATGCTACTTTCTTGCTTCAATTCAAATTTTCTTAATCTTCATTTTCACGTTGAATATTGGTACACTGTCTGCCTCATTATGCCAAAGAAAGATGAAGTGAGCTATTAACATGCTGAACAGCCTACGAGATGTTATGATATAGAATGTCATTCATTTTTATGAGTTGGCTGTCAGTGTGTGCTGCAATAAAGTTATAATTTCTCACTGACAATATGTGATGTCTGGAGTCGCTGCACAGTCCTTATTAAAATTCCAATAATTGTAAATCAAAGGAAAGCAAATATGACTTTTATGAAATGGTCGCTTCTGAAAGTCAAGGGGTACAAAGTGGTGAAATGCAAAACCAGAACATTATTCTTGTGCTGTTCCAAGTCATCATCATCATCCTACAGTTTCTCTTCTTCTCTTCTGCAAGGCAAGGTTTGCTTGGTAACATATATTGTAACGTTCTCAGGAGCGGTGTGCTTATCTCGCAAGCACTGTAACAATGGTGAAGTGCTGCTTGTTCATTGCTCTCTACTGACTCTACTGTTATGTCACTCTAAGCGTCATGAAAACATTTCTGTAAATGTTTACTGAAACAATTTACTATAGCTCTTAATCAGTACAGTCAGGTGTGTTTGGAAGCAGTTATATGGCTTGACAGAAAAGTTAAAAGAGATTTCAGAGACTTTATGTGCATATGCCAGCGTGCAGGGGTTTCAAAACCTGTTTTCTTATGACTTTCCACAGCTGTGGAAAATGGCAGTGATGAATTTACAACAGGGGCTTTAAAATGTTTAAAGTGTCTTGGACAGTACACAGGGAGATGCATCCCAAATTCAAAGCAAATATCTTCTATATACATATTGCTGTGTAATGGCTACATCTTTATTTCTACTCCTGTTATTATTGTTTCAAAACAGAAATGTAAGAAGTCTCTGTCACTGTTCAAAACATCGTGATCTTTCATTTTGAGCTTGACATAACCCAGATACTCAGAAGTTAAAGTTGTTATAAAACATGCCCTCAAAATAACAGTTGGAGTTATTAGATACAGATCAAAGTGTTCCAGTCACTGAACTGACTGCACAAAGTCTCGATGTTGCTGGGACATTTGCAACCACTCTAACAATTCTCCCTGTTATTTCCAGTTCCATTCAAAGTCATTATTACCTACAAATCACTATATAAATGTGGAACAAATGCATTCATCAAACGTTTATAAATACTGTACATGGGACAAATAATTATATGTATATGTTTTTGAATTTTTTTCAGCAGATTGTAAGTATCAAGAACCAGTCAGACTCTAGGTCTCCATATAGTTATGATACAAAGGCTGCGTACCCTCTACTCTGTCACAATATCAGAAATGTTTGCATTACACAGAGTTATGCCAATAGGCAAAGATATATTTAGATACTCCGATGTGTATCATCACACCATTTCTATTACTTAGGCTATTCTTAATTATTCAAAAGTTAAGTGAAACATGCTTATTTCATGAAGGCATTTGGCATGTTTTCTAAATGTTGACTAATAACTTTATTTCTAACTATACTCCTAAACTGACTGACTCTACTAAAATTTACAGCATAACAGCATGTCAGATATGATATATATCCCTCGGTGTCAAATCTCCAGTGAATCAATGTCTCAGATTTACTACCTCAAGACAGAACAGTCAGCATGTGTTCATGCACAAACAAATGCAAAGCTCAATGTCTCTTCTTGCACAGAAATACTCATGTACAGTTCAAGCAACTGTATTTTAAAAGATGTCCCTTCATGTCAGTAGCATACAAGCACAACAAATAATGCATGCTGGTTCTCCCAAACTTGATTTATTACCACAAGAATCTTACCATTGCTGGAAGTTTTATAGCTAGTAGCATAAGTCAAAGAACAGCTGTCCACTTCTATCAGAAAGCTCCCTGCTGGAAAAAAGAAACAATTGACCAATGTAGCCACAGGAAATAACCTCTGCAATTCTTTCCTTAACATTATGTCTCCTCATAAACCCAAACCATAATGGGATTCTGGTCTACATACCAAGACAAAGTACAAGAGAGAGATACAGAGTGTTACAGCGAGACGAGACTTTCACAGAAACCTAAAGGAATGAGGTATGGAACTCATGATGATTCAGTATCAGTGAAAAAATAATCTATTTTAAAGATGTCAGCTAAAGACAACTGGTCTAATGAAGGCTAAGACAACTCCAGCAAGCAAGAATACTAGTAATGAGTATGAGTAATACAAGAATATAGTAATGTTTGGAGATTTCTTTGGAAGGACAAGTTTCAGTGGTAGTCAAAAGATCAAACATCTCTTGCCACCTAGAACAGCTGGGAAGCTAAATGGTCTGATTTTCTTTGTTTGATATATTTGATAGATTACCATTTGAAGCAAAATACCTGAAAGCCCACTCTAATTACCAGCAATCCAGTGGGTGAACAGACAACCTCTGATGCAGAACAATGTACTAGTGATTGTACTGATTGACATTTTTATATCTAGCTATACAGAGGTTGCATAAATCATCCAAAACATCTGATACAGACTAGCAAATACTCTCACTGAGATTTCTGTTTATGCTGCTTCTTGGAAAAGGGTTTTGGACAAAATTTTAGGAACCTTATTCTTTTAATAGTTTTGTTTCTCAAACCATTTTTCAAATAGATTTACTCACTTACTGTGAAAAGACTTGGAATGACAGAAATATTAGTAACAATAAATTCTTTAAACCATTTAAAAGACCTAAAATCTTGTTCCTGTATACTAGCATGCAATTATTTTATGGCCCGATATTTTGTGAATGGCCAAGATTAGAAACATGTGTTTCCATGTGGTAACACACTTCAAAACATATCACTGGGAATCCTGTAATCCCAGCTGTTTTATGGTAAGTGTGTCAAACCCAGGTATTAGTCAGGACATTCAATTTAGGATCTGTCACGGTTCTGGGAAGAGGAAAGATGTATCTGTCTTGGATATGTGGCATGCATAATTTGGTGGGGAAAATTGCATATTTTCATATTGTGGTAGGTACTCATTCATGTTTATATAATCTGTATGGAAGTCTGAAATATTAGCCATAGAAGTAGCTAAGTCAAAGGGCAAAGTAAAGGGGAAAGATTTTATTTCAGGCCTCTGTACATTAGGTCATGGCTATTCAAATTAAGACATATATATATATATATATATATATATATGCGCATTAATTTATTAATTTCACCAAAAGACTTCCTCTGCTGCTGTCAAAATCAATTACAAAGTTACAGCAGATTTCAGCTGGTATAGGATGACTTATTTAACAGCAAAGTTACTTGGGCATAATGCAGACATTTTACATTCATTTTAGTAAAAGCTGTCAATTAGTATAAGTGCACTAAGATACACACACCTAAACAGAGAAGAAGTTTTGGCTTTGTAATTCTAAAGTTCTCTTATTCCTTCCCCTGTGTTTCTCTGGTTACTACCTGCACAAACCATCTGCCAGCTGAAGGTTAGACACATCTGCAGTTAACACCTCAGCAAAAAATACAGTGCTAACTAGTGACGCCCAAGAACATGGCACTGTGTAATTCTTCCCCGTTTCTCAGCCTATTTCCTAATAATTTATTTGATCATCAATCTGTAAAAGTCTGCATATCAAGGGTTAATTTTTAAAGGAATCTTGTGATGACCAGAAAAAAACCCAGATCTAATATATTAGACTTACAGGGATACATATCTTTTGTGACTCCTTAGTTCAGCAATGCATGAGTATTTTACAAGGTATATCAGCATCAATAGTTTTGTCTCTTAACAGAGAACACTGAATCCTTGTGTGGTCCTTAGCATTTAAACTATCAAGAAGAAATTGCATAAACAACGGCCAAATATTTTAAAACTGAAGAACTTAGTATTCTTCCATTTAGAAGCAAGTTATGAAGTTTCATTTGAAAAGGGTAATTCTACTAATTATCTCATCCTGCTCAAACACACACATACCGTTGGGAAATATAAAAATGGTTTATTAAATCAAAAGATAAGACTGCACTTCAATGAGCACATGGGCATTAGAGATCAAATATTCCCTATAGATTAATCCCCATGGCATCACAGACTGATTTGGCTTGTCCGCATTACATTAGTAAACCATCTAATCCAATTTAGAACACGCCAGGAATGTTCCATCCATTACGGTATTTCCAGTGTCATTAGAAGCAGACTGATCAAATAAGCATCCTAAATCAGCCTGCAGCACGCAAGTAAATCACTGTGACTTGCTCTGCAAAATCTTTTTTCAAATAAAAATTAAGGGAAAAGAAAAAAAGAAAAAAAAAAGCCGTGTAACAAGAAAGAAGCTCTCTGTTATGTTTTTGATTTCTGAACTCTTGCAACTGACAAAATTTTTCAGTACTTCGGTATATAAGATTCTTCTCTCTTTAAGGTAGCAGTGCAGTACATAGTGGATTTAGAGACTTGAGAAACACCTTATTTTGTGGCAAGCTTGTTTTCAAGGAAAGCAGTGGAAAAAACCCTACAATAAACAATAATAAACAAAGTAGGCTGAATGAGGGCAGAGCATGATACTACTCTCACAAATGAAATCTGCTGTATAAAACTGGAGTAACCATAGTAATAAAATCTATCAATCAAATATATTACAAAGGTTGCAGTAGAAATGATGAAAAGAGAGTCCAAAGTTTGTACTTGCACAAAATGAAAAACACTCAAGTGCATTACGAAAACAGTATTTTCATTCCAAACAGGTACACCTGAAAGAAAAACTGTTCTTCAATAAAGAAGTAAATATATGAATAAAATATTGGTGACAGTTCTTTGAGATGATGTAGCTATCAGAAAGATTTCGGAAAAGGGCTAGGCTGCAGCTTTGAAAAGCTAGGAATCAAACTGAATAAAATCATCAAAATGGCATATAACCTTTGCTGCCTTCTGAGACCTATCACGTTCCACCAGCAGGGCCACGCAGGTCTCAGCTGCACTATTTAAGCAATCAGCCATAAAAAAGAAACACCGCACCAATGCACAAGTTAGTGAATATCTGCTCCTGTTCAGTAGGATAAGGGCTCTCATGTATGTGAGTGATTCACATTTGTTTAATGGCAAAGTTGCTCTACTGTCAGTCAAACAGCTCTTAATCTTGTCTGGACCCTTTGCATAACTGACTTAGGAAACTGTATTGATTCTTTGTATACTAACCGCAGAAAAAGTTAACAGCTACCCAGAAGTACAGAAATGGACATGGCAGGAATTATTTTCACTGCAAATGATTATACAGCTGGACCAAAGACAGTTTTGCAATAGAGGAAAACACATACAGATCCAAAACAGGCTGACATTCTTGAAATGTGCACAAATACTAAAAATTCCTTTCTTGAATCTTCTTTCCCACCTCCCTGAAAATACTAGAAGTTTGAATAACTAAACTTGGATTATTAGGAGAAGGAAAGGGATTTTACAATTAAAACAGATGTTTTATGTTTGCAGGCTTTCATTCTTTTAATGAAAACAGATCTTTACTTATGAAGGAAAACAAACACCTTTTATGAAAGAAAAGGGAAAAAATCCCAAAAACCAAGAAACCAATCATCACTTCAACAAATGCTTAACTTTCTGCAGAAAATGTTGAAGACAAAATTTTCAACACAGTTTATTCAGAATAGTATTTATATTTCTTTTCAAAAATTAAATCCTTTCACAGTACTACATTTAAAAGCTCAGTCTTAAATTAAATCCATCTGAGAGAAATAAAATGGCAGAAATCCTATCTAACCCACTAATCCATCCTTAAACGCAATGACAACCTTGCAGCAAGCCTCTGCTCTTGTTTTTCCATGTCCTTTTGATCCCAACAGGCCTGTCCCTGGCAAACCCTTCTCAACAGGACATGGAAAACCACAATCAGCCAGCTAGAGCTTGGGAAATCTGTTCTATACTTTGCTTACACCAGCTATACTGGCGCCAAACATTATTATTGTTATTAATAGCACAAATGCAGATTGCAGCAGTAAATAATATTCCTCCCAGAGCTGATTACTTGTCAAATGTTTATCCTCAGTGTAAATGACAAATGTACCTGATTAACAAAAATCAAAGGCTTGTTCTGAGGTAAAAAGGCCTTATCCTTGCAATTTCTCCAATGAACTTCCCTTCTGGTCCACAATAGAAAACATCAGATTTACCAAATTCAATTTCTGAATAAAAGTGCAAATGTTCTGTAGAACTAGTGAGTGAGAACTAGATTCAATTATGGCCACATATTGCTTCTCTATGAAACAACGAGTTGGAGAATCACACTTTGTTCTTCCCTTCCCTTTTGCAAGGCACAGAAATATCTGCTTCCTTATTTTTCTCTCTAGTTTGGCTTAGCTGGGTTGGTAGAACCTTAGGTGAGGACACTGGGGAGAAGGATCCAGTCTTTCCTTTTCTTTTGCCTCTCAAGAGGCAAGTACAGACCCACTGTTCCCCAGTTCACAAGTGGCAGTCTAACCTGTGTACCTCCTTGTGCTTCCTTGTCAGTGAAAACAAATCTGTTTACCCTGACACACTATGAAAGTGGATTAACGTTAGGCCCTAGTCTGAGATGCCAACATGGAGAAGGGTAGGGAATAGGGGAGGGAGGTACTTCTGATAGACAATTCTACCTGCCACTAAACTAATCTTCCTTATAGCAGTGACTTTCTGGCATTGAACAATCAACCTGATGTCTCAGGTAAGTGCCCAGAGATCTAAGTGGGTGAACATAGATTCAAATGTTCAGTCCTTAACCATTACACTGATGGAGGAGGCAGACTGTGGTTTGAAATCTTATCACTATAAGGACATAATGGAAATTCCATTTCTGATTGCTCACCCATAAGATGGATTCTCAGTCATTCTAGCTGTCAGTGAAGTTCACAGGAGCAGCTGGTCCTTGGTATCTTCAAAACTCATATGCAAAATGGCACAAGGTAGGCATCTGACAAAGAAAAGGCACAAATTCACTGATCACCTTGGTGAAGAAAGAAAGGTATTTCCTGGCACAGAAGCAAATAACAGCCAACTTTATATAGTGGCTATATTTGTAGCAAAAAAGGCAATACAGAGAAAAAACTAAATTTTCTTCTGACATTACTTCAACTATGTGAAAGAAAGAATACCAGAAATGGATTTGGCCTCAGGCCTATAGTACCAAGAAAATTCTGGCAGATTTTATGTACAGCAAGTTGAAAGGAAAACTGAATGTTATCATGACTGAGCTTGCATTTTCTGATATCTCAAAAGGCATCTTTTTTTCCAAAGGAGAGCATTAAACAAAGAGGCAAATGTTATTTTCCTACACACATCATAAGTGCTGAATATTACTTGTGATGGAAAGTATTTTTGCTTACTATAGATGCAGCATTACTGATGAGTCAAGGTGCACCAGAAGAATGTTTCAACGGCTCATCTACAATTTTGCTAGCTCCTGTATATTCAAACTAGCATTTGTCCTGAAAAGGCTATGCTAGATATGTGTAAGAGGAGCACACACAGACACTTTTTGATCAGCCAGGCAATTTCCTGGAGCAATGTGCTGATCAACGCACTGAGCTGAAACATCTGCAGGATAAAGAATTGTGTCTGAAAACCCTGTGTTTGATGCCCATAATCGTGACAAAGTCATTGCATATTCTGCTCAATGCTTTTTCTGTTTCAGCACTTTCTCACTATACAAAGAAGCTCCAGCAGCCTCTTAAATGTGGCTGGTAACTCAAAGTACATTTGGGAAATCAGCCAGAGAGAAAGGCTTTTCTTCTGTATGTTTTGCTGCTTTTCTGTGAAGTGATGGAAAAGTTATACATTTGCCATCTTTGCAGGGATTTCCCTTACAAATAAAGAAAAAGGAAAGAGCTTGAAATAACAATTTATTAGTATTAGTACCGTTTACATTAGAAAGCCTTAAAGCTGCTTAAAATCTGTCATGTTGCTATCTAGGTAGGCAGTTTTTAAACCGTATACTATTAACTTTTTAAACTAAAGCAATGTAAAAGTCTATTGTATCTCAAGATTGAGTTTGCAGAGCTGTCAAAGATGCTTTTCCTCTGTGCTAAACATGATTTGAAAAATGTTGCAAGCCAAAGTGTTTGCCATCATTTACAAAGCGCTTTGTGCTAGAGAACATACAGACAAGCAGAAGATGAAGGCCCAGATACAAACACACTTAACCCTGGCAGCAGAATTCAGTAATCACAGTTATGAAGGGAACTCACTGGAGGCAGAAGACAATGTGACGTACGAGACACCTAATTGAAGGAATAGGGAATGCTAAATAGGGAATTGTTTCTGAAGTCTTACCTTTCTCTGTGAATATCTGTTCCATACAGCATGGTACCAGAAAGGGCTACCCAAACTCACTCTCTGTGAGCCTCAGTGCATCACTTCACCTGCATTAAACTGCTCTGCTGAGAAGCATCATTGCTATCGTGCTTTGTGGTACTTCTCAGCACGGTTAGTGTTCTGCCCAAATATACCCACTTCATTTACCCCTGGTTTCTTTGGGCCTAATCTTATGAAACCTTTCTGTACACTGGCCCAGATCCCACCTGAGGGTTGAAGGGCACCTCAACTTTGGGCAGAGCCTGCAGTGTGGATGCTGGTAGCGTTTCCTTTGACAATGTGTCTTTTATATTCCCCATCCTAAAGAGAACGTAGGGAATAATCTTACACTTCTTAGAGCAATGCTTTTAGCTTCTCAAATGTTATATAAAGATTGGGAGCAGCCATACTAGTACCAGAATAACCTTTGCACATCAGTGGCTATCACTAACTGAACTCATCAATGTCAGTGTGTGTTCACGTGTTCTGCACAGGTCTTTATTTTGGACAGTCAAGTGCAAGAACACCTTGTTTGTCTTTCCAGAATGGCTGCAGGGGGAAGTAAGCACTTGGTTCAACCAAAACGGGCAGACTGCCTTTCAAAAGGTGCCAAGGCTCCCTAGGCATTGAAGAGCCTGAGCAGGGCTTTTGTGTGATCCAGTCACTTGTCTTTTTATGTCCTAGTACAGAGCTCTTTTTGATGGACTTAAAACACTTCCAAAATGAATGAGCTAAATTTCCAGGCAGTGTAACCTGCCAGGCATTTTCCCTGGCAGCAAAATCTCTCTCAACTCTGCAGACGATGTTCAGCATACAGTATGGTTCTCCACTGTTTTTACAAAATGGGTCACAATGACATGTATGTTTGGGAGGAGTGATGAGTAAAATGCCTTGCTTTTCCATCCTCCTCACTGCCAGGGGAGTCTGCTTCTCCTCTGAATACAAGGGCAGGTGGTTGCCAGTACTCTCAGTACAGGGAAAGGAGAGTAAAAGCCATTTGTGCACAAAGAAAGTACCTGCAAAGGGACCACATATTACTTAGCCTTTAGCAGCTTATAAGGTTTCATTTTAAAAATAGTAATTTAAGGCAAACAATCCAAAACAACCTCTAAACTCCTAATTATAGAGCCAAACAATCTCTAAACTCTTAATGACAGTGATCATGTAAGATGTGTATTTTTGTAAAAATAACAAAAATAGTAGAATATATTTAGTGATGGTGCTGGAAACTCAATAGCAAAAACAAAAAAAAAAAAAAAGAAAAGAAAAAGAAAAAAAAAAGAAAAACAGGATAAAATTTTATAACCTGATCCAGAGCTACTGGAATCGATAGGAGTGTTCCACTGACTTCAGTACACTTTCCTATCAGAAAATGCTGCCCAGAACATGTTTTATAGCTGAATTAGAAAGCTCTGAATCACAGTCTTGTAATATAGAGTTCAACAGATATTTTAGTAGAGCGAGACCAAAAAGATGCTGTTACAAACCTATTGATCTCTTTACCTTTCTGATCAAGTGGTGCCAATGGGAGGAAAATGGCAAGGGTGCTCTGTTAGTGAAAGGGAGATCCAGAGCTCCCTTATGGGAGGCCACATGTACTAATCCTGTTTGTCTCGGTTGCAAAAGAATTCTTCAAAGTTAAAGCACTCTAAGGATTTATCAAGCACTTTTCAGTCTTCAACTGGATTTAGCAAGTGAAGCAGTTTCAAAGCCTGTAGATTAGTACTACACAATCAGTCTCATATAAATGGGCATGACAAGGCTCAGCGTGATGTTTCAGCCAGTGACAGTTTACACGTTTCTGAAGACAAAGGTGCTATTCCACTTGCAAAACAAAGATGAAAAGATTGTTATACACTTTTGTGAGTTGCTTAGGAGGAAGAGGGTTTGCCTTGTTGCCTGTTGTCAGATGACTCCTACTGCACTTGTGCTCATCACAATGATATGTTAACAGGATTGGCAACGCTGAACAGGTTCTTTACAACTTGGATAATGTCTCATTCAATAGTTTTTAAAAGTTTATAAAGAAAATCTGCACAGATACAGTTTGGGGGCATATTTGTAATAAAAATAGATACTAAACTCTCTTACCAATAAGTGCAATTGAGTTTCCTGGAGCCTTCAGTGGGGCTAGGATTTCACTGTGTGATCTTTGAGTACCAAAGGTTTTCCTCTTAACAGAAGGAGCTGAAAGAAGCTTCTGAATTCAAGTTAACTGATGTTATCATTTGTGGTCACTATTAAATCTTGAGTTCTCATGCCTTGGGCAGAGAAACTTAAATCACAGAGAACTTAAAAAAGGTTCATTTCTAGAGTTGTTTAAAAGAAAGATGGAAGAAGTATGAAATTGTGGTATAAGACTTTTTTTTTTATCTTTCAAATTTGAAAAGGAGAGATTCATAATTATCCAAAGAGAGTGGGGGAGAAGCATTAGCATTAACAAAAAATTTGACATTTTTCTTCAGTTTAATTATTTTTCCTTACATTTTCATATGGAAAGAAGTTCAACTGGCTCTGCTTGTTACCTGGACTCCTAATCAGGCATAAGAATATTAAAATCCCACAGTTAATTGAGCTCTGAACCCAGAACACAGCATTCTTTCTCATTAAAACAAAGCTTGAGTTGGGACGCCTGGAAAGTCTGAGCCAAGTGGACCCTTAGCTATCCTAGTAACATATTGCCTTCATGGAATGTACTCTAGATGAGTATCAGGGGAGAAGTATTAAGCCCTTCAACCATACAGTAAGATTACCTTTAAAGTCTATTTGAGTAAGCATTTCTTTAAGCAAGTAAGGAATCCTCTGGTTTCGGCTGGAAAGTGAAGCATGATATTGCTGAGTATTGCCAATATTATTTATCATGTATATGGCACTAAAGCCAAACAGTCCATTCAGTCAGTGGGCCTGAATAAGGGCCCATTGTTCTTGCATAGCACATACAAGAAGTGTAATAAATTGGTTAATCTCTCACTGGCTGTAGTGTTTACGTCTATATAGTTACCTTACCATTTACACCTCTAAACATGAATGTTAATGCAAATTGTACATATTTTGTCTCTGCTTTGCTACAGCTCTTTGGGTTCAAAACACAGCTTTCAGCTAAAAGAAACATCATTACGAAACTACTCTCTGTCATTTAAAAGACTGAAATGATCCTATTCCATTATTATAACACATTGTATCTTAACTACAATAGTTCACTGATTAGCAATCAGTCTAATTTTTGTGGTGTATTTCTCTGACTCTATAAGCACACGACCTGTGGTTTAAGCTGATAGCTTATACTGACAATAATGTGGGAGAAGCCGAGTTACTGAAGTTGGAGGTTGCTGGTGCAGGTAGGAATCCTGCACCTGTTCCAACAGTAAAGACTGTGGCAAAATTTCCAGTTCTGCAGAAAGAACTGGGCTTTGTGGGCTACTCCACTTTTGGGAAAACAATTAGCTGAAACATGTACTGAAATACTAAATTATTTCCACCTTTGGGTATCTTATAAATAAAATAGTTTGGGATTATTGAGCTAGGCTTGCAGATTTATCAGTAGGAGTGAAATTTTTTCCTTTGGTTACAATTCTGCAATCAGCTTGATGATAGTAGGATTGCAGGAGTATAACCAAAGACTGAATTTGCATAGCCACATGGATCTTAATGTCTTTGAACAAAGCAAACATTTGATAGTTTAAATTACCATTACCTGTTTGTAGTTGTTCACAATGCTACAGTGAGTCTTAGAAGAAATAAGCTGACTGGGCTGTCTTGGTTAGTTGAAGATTCACAGTTGCAATAACATTAGAAATAAATATTTTAAAAAGATGCTAGCAACTTATTTTTAAACGGATTGGGTTCATTTTTATATCATTTTGAGTGAAAGGCATGGTGCAAAATCACTTTTGCCAGCAATTTCAAATAAAGGCTCTGGTTTTATAAACTTACAGTGAACTAGGACAACATAATGCTATGGCATGTCAAATTTATTTGTAGCTGTAGGCAAAGAAAAACGAAGAAGGAAGAACAGAAACAACATAGTATTATAGCACAATAAAAAATTGCTCATTAAGTTTCATAAATTCCATTACAAAGTTTAATGCATGTGTTTACATTACTAATACAGACTGAAGCCTGTGTTATGAGGCTTTCAGCTGGAAATTGCTTCACTTTACAAATTTTCATCTGAAGTCCTTTAAACAATGATGTCAAAATAAAGGCACTAAATATAAGCACTCGCAATATTCTCCCAGCTTCCTAAGCATATCCTTTATTGGGAGTATGGTTTGTAAAACATCAAAATCAGATTGTCACACAGAGATTAAGGCTGGGATTTTCAGCAGAAGCTAAGGGAGTTAGGCACTCAGCAAATTGTGAATTTCAATGAGTCAGGAGCATACATTTCCCTTCAGCTCCTTTGAAAATCTCAGCATTAATATTAATAACTAACTTCTAACAAGCATTTGGTCATTGGTTTCAATCATCTCAAATATGCCAATGGCTATGTCCTTTTCCCCACAAATATCTTCTCCCATGTGCAAGTGTTTTGGGATGATCTTATATGCATAGTATCACAAAAAGGATCTTACAAGTTTCTCCTGCTATTCAGACCCAGCAGAGTTTACATATGCTAGTTACTGCTAAGATCTTTTATGCCATATCTTGCATCTGCCTGAGATGCTGTATTTTAAGAGCAACATCCAATTCACATCATGTAATCTGACTGATATTACTTAGAGAGAAAACACAGAAAATAAAGCTCAGAATTCAGAACAACAAGAAGTTATAGATATTCTAATCACTCCATAAAGACATTTATCTTGTAAAAAGCCAAACGCTGATTCTTGACAAAAGTATTTAAACAAGCTCCAGTTTCACTTTAATTATACACAAGAACTACATTTTTTTATATCTTTCATTTTTAATTCCAATGTTACAGCTAAGCCTTAATACCTTGGAATGTGTGTGATTTCATGCAGCACGTGCTGCTGAGAGTTATGGATTTTTATTAGAAGCCACCTCAGATGCTGTGCCCAGGCAGTAACTGATAAGGTACTCGCACATGTGTGTGTTGGTATATCCAAGTTGTCATGCAGTTATGGAAAGCCAAATATAACACAAACTATCCTAGCACAAATATTATGCAAACACAAATAAAAATTGGGTATTGCTCCACTCTGCCTTTTGTATCAGAGAAAGAACTTGCTCTCAAAATGAATTTGGCCTCAATATAGAATTCATGTCAAGCACAATGCAACATCTTAGCAAATAAGATGCTGATATAGACTATTCCATCATCATCTCCTTTCTTATCTTCCTCCTCTTTTTTCTGAGAGGCATACTCTTTTCTGCAAGGTATTGATACCTCTGAGAGTGCTCAGTTTTATAACTGTTGGGAAGATGAAACCATATGCAAATATCACCCTGCATGCCCTCAGCTTCTCTGTCTGAGCCCTCTGGACTCAAGTTTCACCCTTCGCAAGGTGAAGGATCATTACCCGATCTTTAACAAAAAGGTGTTAATCCTGGTTTCCCATTATCATTATTTTTCACTGCTTCTGCTGAGTAATATTCTTGTTGTTTGATATAATTCTTCCTCTCCCCAAGTAACTCTATAAATTTATAAATTTCAAGATATAAGTCTTGTTTATCCTAATATTTCTTCCTTTGGTTCCACAAGGGGTTGACCTTGTCTTGCAGTCACATCTTGAAGTCTTCACACATGTCTTATTACACATGAAACAGTTTATCTAGACCACAGTCTGGAAAATCTTACAATACTGATGCCCTATAAATTGGTTTACAAATATAGTTTGTTTCATTAATTATGCAAACAGAAGTCTGGTACCTATTACTCTAACAGCCTCAGTTTAATTTCTATCATAACAACACTAGCGTGGAACCATATATATGTGTCCTTACATGCTTCATATTTTTATTGAATATTACTGGCAGGAGATTTGTGACTGCTGCAAGTACACAATAGCCAGTATTGCAGTGAAAAGCAAGTTGAGACTCATGATAATTCCGTATATCCCCATTAAGTCCAAAGAATTGTGTCTGCTCACACTAGGGATAAATTTTACTTTCAGGAAGCTATACAAAAATCAAATATTTGCTTTGATATTTGATTCTGCCATAGGTTCTGTTTTTATCCTGTTTAAACTTGTAACTGTGACAATATAAAGATGTAATAAAAAATACAACATAGCATTACAGAGGATTGTGCATTGAAAAGTGAGAAAAGCTGATCAAATGTATTTTAGATTAATAATAGAATCAATACATGATTCCACATTCTGCCAGCTTCGAAATTGAATGACCTGTTCTTTGTCCCCAACATATTTTAAACATATTTCAAGGGAAATGGTGCAAACATAGAAGAACCACCTTGCCTGGACATGAGAGAGCAATCTGCCAGTACATACACGATTGTCACAGAGAGAAAGAAAATGAACTCCTCTGCTTTTCCACTGGGATAGGGCAGGATAGAAAATAAAATTCTTACAATGCAACAAGAATTATTTAGATGGCTCAAGCAAACAGTTCCTAGCTATTAGGACAGTTAGACATTAGAAAGAACTACTTAGAAGGCTTGCAGAGCTTTTGAGAACAGATAAGGCAAACATCTACCAGAAACACTTGAATTTTTATTTTTGTCCCTACACACTGATTTGGCTATTATGTCTCACCACATCGCCGCTGGCCATGGTTCTATAAGTAATAAACTGATCACATGCCAACTAGGCGTGTTACAGGAGGAAACTACAATAATGAAACATAACCAAGTTAAAAATTCTGCTTTTCTACTGAAGCACATGAAAGTCTCTCAAAGGTAACAGCATTGCCAGGACTGCATTGCCTGAAAAGCAGAGCAGACCTTCAGGGAAGCAGTGTCACCAGTGCTGTCTCTAAGCCGCAATGGCACTGGTGTGTGGGCTAAGCCTGCCACTCCATGGTCTGGCAGATAGGCACAGCAGAAGCTGTATTGGAGCTGTGGTACCTTCTTCAGCTCTGCAATTCAGAGATTCTCTAGAGAGCTATGGAAGGGCACATTAAATTTCTGCTGCAGAACCTCTATAACCTCCTCAATTCTGTTGCAGCAAAACTGCATTGAGTGTATTATGTTCCGAGGACTGGCAGAAGGGTCTGAACCTTCTTAACTAATAGAAGAAGTCAACAACGAATAGGAGTCTGTTGCATTAAATACCAAAAAAAAGAAAAAAAAAAGTATAAGATCCCACAGGAGAAGGAAGAATGAATAGAATAGAGACTATTTAGGTAATTAAGGTGATTTCAAACAGTCTGGGCCTGATGATTTTCATAATAAATTATGCAGATAATAAACTAAAGTTATTATCCATGGCAACTTAGAGAGAGAAGGGTTTATTAGAAGGATAAATCCAGTCCTAATGTTAAAAAATGGGGGGAAAGCGTAGCTGGAAAATTTTATCAGATAAATATCTTAACTTCAACCCTTTGAGGAAAAAAAAAAAAGGGAAGTAACAAAATTGTTTGTAAGCACCTGGAACATGACAAGAAGGTAGGTAAAAGCTGACATGGATTTTGCAAGAACAAATTGTGTCAAAGTGTTGGGAATAGCTTGTCTGGGGAGACTTGAAAGACATTACTATCGGAAGTCTGGAGCATGAAGTTAGATAAACATCTGTCAGGACTGGTAGAAGGATCCTGTACATCTTGCTTTGGAAGAGACAGGTAGAGTAGAAGATGTATCAAGGTACCTTTTAGCCTTATTTTTCTATAACTGAAGGAACTCTATTAATTGGCATGAGATTTCCTAAACCTCTAAACTTTATTTTTTCTATAGTTCTACATTTGTGAATAAAGTCTCCTTTTTCTCCTTTATAGTTCTAAAATATTTTAAATCTGGAAGAAAATAGATCTATTTCTGGCTTCACAATGAACAGTGGGCTCTACGCTCTAAATCTGACAGAATTTTTGTGTTTGTATTAACATAAAACATTTCAAGCTGTTCACAGATTGAATTTAATCCTCCTTTCAATAATCCAAGTTTAAATCCTCATTTCAATTATCTCTATATTTTGTAGAATCCCTCAAATGATTCAGCACTAAAGTATTATATGTGTTATAATTTAAAACTCAAAAGTTATGAATGGAAACAGATTATATCTTATTAAAATGTTAATTCCAGTCCTTTGAGATAATTGTGACTACAGGCAATTGCTTAATGTGTCAGAAATAAACACTGTCAAAAATAATTGAAGAAAAACAAGCATAAGGACGTCATTCACTTCAGAAAAATGACAGGAAGACAGAATTACAGGAGTGATTTTCAAAAGCATGGATACAGGTAAAGACCTGGTTCCAATAAACAATATTTTTGCATACTTCTTTATATATCTATATTTAAAAATTCAAACTTAATTTTCCTTCTGTATTTCCTTCTGAAATTCCAAGGCTTGACAACACAAGGTGTATTATGCTGACCGATGGAGAAATTCCGAATTACCTCACTGTGACAGTATAGCTGTCACAGTAGAGGAAGTACCCAGAGCTAGAAAAAAATCTCAATCAACTACTTGTCCAACCCTGCTCTAAGCAGATGATGACCAAGCAATAGAACTTTTTATGAAGTATTTGAGGCCTTCCAGGATTCTCTTCTTACAAGTAGCCTTGGCAATTACTTGTAAAAGGGCCCAAATTTATTCTTAACAGTATTGTAGCCAAACAAAATAAGAAAGAAAGCAATACTAAGATATGCAAGAGGTTGTATTGTTGAACAACTAGAGACTTACTGAAGCTATTCCCATTCAACATGACATCAAATCAGAGTCTCCTTATTTTCATGAGCTGGTGCACTGCAATCAATTACATTACTCATGCAAGTAAGCAGAGGAGAAGCTGACCTTTAGAAAGATAACAATAGATACCTTCCAATTAATGTTAAAGTAAGAGTATATAAATCAATCCTAAAAAGCATTTTAGATAATATTATATTAACTCTTCACTAAATAAATCAAATCAAATGACATTCCATATAGAGGAGTCTGAGGTACCATGCCATTAGTGATCAAAAATCTGGTCATCCCCTCCTGGGATTCGTTCAGCTGACTGTCTTTTATCAACAAACAAGTCAATAAGTCAATGGCTAAAGCAAAAAGCAAGGGTGAAAATACATTATTGTGATGCATACCAGCATACAAGGAGGAACAACAAAAAGACAGCCAGAACATAAAACCCTTATTCCTCCAGTATTAAAGTTAACTGCTTGGAAATCCACACAGTACTATTCCTTCTCAACTCCAGTTTTATTTTAGCATATATTTTTTCTCAAAATCTTCACTTTAAAAAAACCACACGTGCCTTTTTCCATTGGAAAGATAACCTTCTGAATGTAAATCAATGCACTCTTGCCCTGGTAATCCAGTCTTGCAGAAAGCTGTCTCCAGCTAAACAATATCAGCAGAAAAAGGCATATAAGCCTTCACTCATCAGTACCGTATTCACCCCAGTGAAGTGCTCATTTCAAATCCAAGCTGCAATAATTTTAAATCCTATTGCTCAGCCAATCTAAGAAACATCTCAGTCTGCTTCAGCTCTCATGTAAACTGGGAACATGTCGATCAGGTTGTACCATTATGCCAGTCTTAAGTATCAAGCCTTTAAGAAAGGCATTAAAACATCTGGGTATTTGTGCCCTTTGAATAACCTGCTGACAATGCACTAGTTCTTCCTCATCTCTCATTGCAGAGTACTAGGGCTAGTGAGACTGTCCACGTGGAGATTTGGAAGCATTGTACATTGATCAAATGAGTACAATGGAAGAGATAGTAGCAGAGCAAAAGGTGTGTTTATTCCCTGTCCTCTCCTTTGGTTAAAAGTGTAAAGTGTAGCATCCCTCCATTTGCACTTATATGAAGCCATTAAAGTATTGTATACAGGAACATTGGTTCTCTGGTACTCAATTTTTTGGTAGTCAGTTTAAGTTACCAACTTGATTAAAAATGTATCTTAAAAAAGGAAAGATGTTACACTGCAGAAAGAATATATAGCAAACTCTTATGTCAACAGTGAGGATAAGATGTCCTAATGAGCATCTTGAGAGAATGTGGTTCTGAAAAGCAATAAAGAACTCGTACTTTCAAGGTCAATTGAATTCTTGCCATACTGTGAAACACTTGATCCCTGTCCCAAGCAGAGGAATTTCTAACTCTTCTTACCCCTGTTCTATCTCCTCAAAAGATGCAAAAGCTTGTTCTTTTCCACCTTTCCACCCACAGTACACTGTACCAGCCTCAAGGATTTAATAATTTATTCCTTTGTGCTTACTGTGATCCAACCTGTTTTATAGCTACTTTCATTTATGTTACAGGGTTTGAAATGGCACACTGATAATCAGTCAAGCTGACACGGTCTACAATCCCATAAGCATAAAGTGATGACAACTCCATCAGATTTCCTTAAAAGAAAACTGAAACAGTCTTCATTTTTAAAACTTATAAAACAAGTGAACTTTTCAAAAATGACATAATTCTAAGAGAGCAGTGAATCCTAATACAGTGAGACAAGGATTCCTGAGGTCAGAAACATCAGCTTTACAAAAATGTCCTAAGGGATGCCTGAATGTATTATCTTGAGAACTTTAACCTCTCACTTAGGCCCTACTGCCAGTCACTCCACTATCAATCCATTTCTAACATTTTACTTGGCTATGAACAACTTGGAATGACAAGAGGATGATTCATAATATATAGTAAGGCTTCCAGGAAGCTTTCTCGCTCAAAGCTACAGGGTAAGTGAATCAGCCTTTTGCTTTCTCCCAGGAACTACTTATCTTCAATCTTTCAATTAAAGGTCAAAAAATGAAAGAAGGCAGCCCAGTCATCTATTATGTTTTTCCCCCTTTCCTATTGTAAGAGGCTCTGTTCTTTACACAGTTGTGTCTCAACCAGTTTGAGATTGTTTTAATTGGCAGAAATGTGAAAAATAATTTTGCAAATTTAAAGAACAGAAGGAAAACTGCACAGAAAGATAGTCATTTCTCTCATGTCTCTTTAGGTCATTAGGTAGCAAATCTAAAGTTTTATCATAAGTCAGCAAACTATTTTTAGAGTAGCAGATTGAAGATAGGTTTAAAGGAAAGTATGTCTCCCATTCCTGAGTTAGGAAGGAAAATACAAAAACAAAATGATGTGATTGCAGCGTAGCTGTTATCTGAATTTCAGGGTAGAAGGGAGCAGGTTTTGGATTTTATCTGACATACACATGGTGAAAAGTAGCCGAGAACGTGGATTAGCATACTATGCCTATTTCATCATTGCCCTAAGGCCCTGTTGTTATCAGCTCAGTCAGAGCACAGATGGGTCAGTGGGCAGATATAAGTCTCATTAAAGAATACCCTTGGCATCAAAAGTCTCTATGCAGGTCAAAGAACCAGCTCTGCTTGCTCTGTGCCAACTCCAGGCACAAGTCTAATACAAACATGGAGTGACTTTGAAGAAAGAGAAAAGTCACTGGAGATGAAAACATGTGAACAAAAAATAAAAATAAAAGAAAGGAAAAGCTGAAAAAAATGTGATCAGGTCAAACCAAAACAATTTGAGATTTCCTTCTATGCCATTTCTTCTATGCAAAATGTAAGACTCCAAGCAAATTTTTTTAAAAAAAGCTTTGAGAAAAAAATAGTTTATTTCATCTAACCCAGCCAGTTTACCTATTCTTTTGTTAACAGAGGTTTGTGTTCTCATAAAATTATTTCACCAAAAAAGAAAGTTGAAAAGATTTTTTTTGGGAAAAAAATGTTTAAAAGTTTTGGCCTTTTAAAAATTTTCTCATCTTATTCCTGGTTTTATTTTTATTCCTCAGAAACTCTATTCACTACTGAAATAAAAGAAAATCCACCCTGCTGTAACATTATACCCCCCTCAGTCAGCCATTTACAAGCGGGAAAAAGCTGGCAAAAACTGTAGACTGGAGTCCATGCTGCACACAGCTTTCAGCAGGTGAAGCTGGGCTTTGAATTTCCACACTGAACCTAGTTCACCCCTGCTGAGGTTTCCCAGCCAGCTCCTGTGAGTTTGGAGGCAAGTTGGTCCCTGTGCCAGTGGTGATGTGCATGTTAGGTCAGGGATAAATCAACCCATATTGTTGCTGCCTGGGATAGGGAAGATGATAAAACTGCTTTTTCTCAGTATCACCTTTACCTATGCTACCCTGAAAGAACCACCTCTGCTCATATCTCTGCCATATCTAGTGAGGGCAGAGATAGGTCTCTGCCCTCACTAACACTGTGCCCTTGTCTGGACCTGAGAGTCCCCCTGCCCAATGCTGTACAGTGCCAGCAGTCAGGAGCCAGACACCTTCCCCCAGGGAAGGGCTGCTGGGGGAAAGACTGGGAGTTCATTCCCATTTGGTAAGCTATAGCTATGAGCCACCCCATGTCCCCCCTCCCCGCTACCAAAATCTGGCTACGCAAACCCAATACAGAGAGCTATGGTTTCCTGCAACATTATCATCTTGTTTGATAGATGAGTGCACTAACAATAACAGAAGCTGGCTGCTGAAACTGCCATCAGAGCTCTGTGTGGCACTAAGTCCTTCACGCCGGAGGGTCAGCACCATCCGCTTCTGCTCGGTTGCTGCCCATGTTCTCTGCCTGTGCCCGTGTGCCCAGCTGAGCCTGGTGCCTACACTTGCATTCAGTACAAAGGCAGTATCTGGGGAGAAAAAAATGATTAATGGATAATTCTGAATTAAATTGCAAGCGCAAGATTAAATTTCCTTCATGAATGTCACTGTGTGTTGGTAGCTATGTCACAAACCAGCTCCTTTTTGCTTGTTCATTACAAAGCCGATAATGGCACTAACAGAGCATGTGCAGCAAACATTTGCTTTCTGCAGCTCCTGACATGGGTTCAGCCCCGCGTACGCATTTAACAATGGGAGTGCTCAGGCACAGGCTGCCTATTTGTCACCTGGCTACCCCTGCACACTGCTGTACCTCTTGATATAGATGAAGCAGAGCTGCTGTTTGTTCCTTTCAAAGAGGGAAATGTTCTTTTAAATCAGCAAATGATCCTTGGCACAGTTAACAGAAAAAGTCTCTACAAAGAAAATCAGTCCTCTCCATGACCTGAAAACAGCCACATTCCTCTGCACTAGCTCCTCTTGTTCCCTACAACTGCACCTTCAGTGTAAAGAGGACCTGAGTGAAAAGTGGGGCCCTAATGAACACACAGCAGAACTATCCATCACCTTTCTTACAATTACGCAATCATTTTCTAGATAATATAGAGCCTAAACTATGTCCTGGCTACCCTCAGCCATGTGCTCAAATCTATGTTTATGGTTTACTTATGTCTCACTGAGATTTTGCATGCTGATATGGCTTTTTAGTGGTTAAAATTATTCACTTCCCATTATTTTTTGATCATTTCCCATCATATTTTTTGATGTAGTACCAGCCTGTTTGGTTCTACTGAAATTAATGTAACTGCAGATTTACATCACGTGTGCCTCTGGCTCCTTTCTTGACAAGAACAGCCTTCTTCTCTGAATTGTACAATCAGTAAAAGTTCAGACTGCTGAACTTTTCAGCGCTCATAACAACACTTGACTGATATCCACATGTCATGGAAGAGGAATCAGAAGCAGTGATTTGGTCCAGTGTTCTTACTGCTTCTGTATGTTGTAAGACTAAGATGTGAATAAATTACAAAGCTCCTATTTATTGCAGCAGTACTGGATTGACCCCATACTATTATGTGGTGCTTTTCAAGTGTCACTTGGCCTCATGCTAAACGGAGCCACTGTCCCCAGCACTGCATATGGGCTGATGCAGGGTGAAAAGGCAACAGTTTTCCCTGTGTCCCATGATCTGAAACATATTTCCCTGTACCTCATTCTGCAAAATCAAAGCCTGGATGTTTTTTGCCTACAAATCCCTGCTCCTAAAACTAAGAAAACTGTCCAAGATTTGTGTTTGCAAGAGTTTCTAAGGAGCAAAAAGAGTTTGGAAGGAGGAGAAGCAAGATTCAAATTAGCTTTTCAAAAATGCTCAAAATCTGAAAGCACAAGAATGGTAAAGGCAAAACTCTTCATCCTCTCTTGCTCCCAGCTGATAACCTGGCTTCACCTTGGCAATGTGCTGAAGGTCACACCTTCACAAAACAAAAGGAGTTTTAAAAGCCATAAGCCATATTTTTTTTAAGAGACACACTGAAGAGAAAGGGGTCCAATTTTTTCCTGGTGCGACTCTGTGGATGTCAAGGAAATGAAAATAAAAAAATTAGATCCTAAGAATGAATTCTTTTGAAATGGTGCCTTGAATGAGAAAAAACACTCAAGATGCACAAATATCTCAAGGAATTCATAGTAGATTGCCCAGAAACAGGCCCAGTTACAACAATAGAAAAGACAATCAAATTCAGACACAGGAAGAGGACGCGGAGGGAAATAAAAAAAAAAAAAAGAGAGGAACCAGAACTGTGGTAGGATAAAGTATGAACAGTGAGGAGTCTTACTGCCTCTCTGGAGTCACCTTTTTAGTAACCTGCTTTTTAAAATATACTGAATATACTAGCAAACATCTATGCCCTTTACATATATAATCTACAGAAGAGTCTCCCACTCTATCATTCTCAACAGGCACTGAAAAGCACTAAATGTCCTCCCTTGTGTCCTGAAACTCTTCCAGGTCCAGGGTGTCACTTACACTGAAGTTTATATGATGGCTGAAGAATGGAACCTTTCCAAAACAAACGGAACACTCTGAGAAAAACGTACAGACTGCAGATGCATTATTGGCTGTAACAATGCTAAGAGGATTTGGAGAAGAGAATGAGGTGACATTCTATTGCTGGATTATTATTGTCATTTTAGTATGCGCAGAAAAATGACCATGGGTCAGATACACCACTGTCTGGAGCTGCATGTAATTACACCAGCAATTATCTTCTTCCTAGTGTAGTCTAAATCCAGACCCACCAATTGTTGCAGTCTTCCATATGGCATTAATTTGTCACATCTTGCTAAAACATTTAATTATTTTTGATAATGAACACCAACAATAAAGACAGAAGCTTCAGTGTACTGTTGGTCCTTTTGCACTAATAGCTCACACAGACGTTGTAGGCTTCCTGTCAACTTTCAGAGCTCTTAAATATAGAGAAAACGCAAGGCCACTCCAAGAGTCAACCTCTATTCACAGGGAAGGAACTAGCAGTACGTTATAAGAAAGGTTTGCCTTTGTGGAAAGAACTTGACATTTACTTGGAAGTGAAAAGTTAACTATGTACCACTTAGATATTCTGCACATGACAATCATTGAGCCTTCCTCTGAGGCCAGATTTATGCGGCAGTTGCCATTGTTAGTGAATGAAGAACTGCACAAGTGTTGAGTGACTCACTTTCCTAAATATGAAGTTGAAAACTCTTTGATCAGACATTTCCTGCTTTGCCATTCCGTTCTGAGAACAAAGTAAGAACTACTTGTAGCAGCATGAGCAAGCAAGGCTTTCATTGAGTTTTAATGAATCAGTGTGTTTTGCTGAACAGCTTTGTATCTTGTTCTTGGCTACAGTGTAAGATATGAATGGCAGTGACAGCTTAGTATACACTTTCCCAGATCCTGAACATCAGTGTATTTTCAGGGGCCAGAAAAAATGGTTTGTGGAAAGCACGAGGAGAAAAATATCTTGTTCTGGGGCTGGATTTTTTTTTTCTTTCTTTAAACATAAAAAGGGTAGATGCAGATCTTTAGTTATACTTTGTACCAGCAAGCATAAAGCAGCTTAGGCAACTGCCTAAGACATTATTTGACATACCCTGTGATGTAAGAGGCTATTTGGGAAGTATAACTTGAGCCAGCTGTGCATCATCTGCTTCCTGCCAGCCAGAGATGGGGAACCCGCTGGTAAAGCGGGGGCACGTGGTGTTCCAGCCAGCCCCAACATGCCAGGAGAGTCCCTGTAGGGCTCATTAGCTGGCAATGTTTCCAGCAGCTCTTTCAATGGCTTCTCCCCCTGGTGATGTTGGAAGCCGGGAAGCACACATCAGCTAAACTCCGTCCCCATCTCTGTGAGCTGCCCTGAGATTTTGACTCACCACACTGTACTTGCAAAACATCAGTGGCCCCTCTCTCCTTCTGCCTGCTTCATTGCGGGGTTACACTGTGGGTCTGAGAGTAATGCTGTGCCCTGGCAGCTGGGAAAGGCCATTTCCAGGTTTTGTGTTTCAACATACGTTTGTCACCATACACTACCGTTTCAACACACCTTACCTGCTTTTAACTTTAATTAACTTCTGCTACTAACACTTCATATATTGCTCTGAGTTTGAGGGTATGATAGGTAAATATTACAATTGTTAAGCAGGTGAAAAATATCAACAACAAGCAGGGGATTTATTGTAATCAGTCAATATGCTCAGCCTTGCAACTGCTCAGTACTTTATGCTCCATAATTATATGGTTGCCACAGTGTAGCCATTCAACAGTGTTATAATTAGTGAGTAATTAACTGAAGCATTTGATGACATGCTGCAGAGCACAAAGCATGTGTGTTGCTGATAGCAAAAGGATACGTAAACTGTCTTTGTAACATTCTTTTGAAACCACCACAAAAACCCATTGTTTCTCGCTTGTGGTGATTTTCACGACTTTTCAGGTGCTGCACAAGATTAGAATCATTTATAGATGTTTTAGTTGCTATCATAGGATTTAGGCACTGAGCTTTTGATGAAATCAACCATATTTAGTTGCCTTTGTGGATCTCAGCCTTATACATACTCGTATACTGGGCTGCCTCAATACATCCATGCAGTCAGAGCTATATAACTCCCTCTATTGGTAAATTTTTAAAAAAATAGAAGCGTTGCTTATTTCTGTAGGGTTAAAGATTAAAGGTATGCTAATACAACTGAACCTACAGTATGCAGTATATTAAAATAGCTATTCTGTTGGAAAACACAGCCCTAATTAAAGACAATTTGAAAACATTCAGATTGTCCAGATTGGCTTTGTGTACATCCTTTTTAAAATTATTTATTTACACCACCCCCCCAACCAAAACAGAAAACATATCTAAATTAATTATATTTATGAACATACCTAATGAAGGTACAGGGGCAGGAATTCAGTGCAGCACTGAGTGGGAGAGATGTGTGTGTGGTGGGGTTTGTGTGTAAAGGCATGGTGAGATCCACCTGGTAGCTGGCAAGGAAATGAAGGACATACAGGGACAGCAGTCAAGGTCTGCAATTTTTACACCAGATAAGGAAAAAAAATCTCCATGAGAAAAGCTGAATGCCACCCTGAAAGCTGCTTTGTGTTCCTTGTGCCAAAGTTTTGGCCTCTGCATAGGACCGGTGATGTGTTTCACTTTGATATTTTAAATCCATTGTTTTTCTAAAACTGTTTTGGGTTTTGTTTGTTGGTTGGTTTTTTTTTTTTTACAGCTTTTTAGGTTATCCGGGTACTCCAGGCTATTTAAAGGCCCTTTCTTATCCTTTTGTTAGAACAGCAGCATTGCTAGCTGTGCATATCCGTACATAATCTCCAATAACCTTTGCCAGCACAGAGCTGGAACACCTCCCAGTTGTGTTGTGTTTTAAGTGGATTATTTTACATTTTTTGGTTGTGGTGACTGAAACATTTGTTCATAAATATATTGGAAGTATGGATGTTCCTTATGGAGTGACTGTGTCAGCTTGAATTTGATAGAACAAGCCAATATAAGCTATTTCCTCTCCTGAACAATATCAACAAAAAAAAATCCTCAATAAGCTATGAAATATTGCATAGCACCTACACAGCTAAACACAATAGCCTGTTATTTCTTACCAAGTGTCAGATGCTGAACAGAGTAGGCAGTGCTAAAATCTACCTGTACTTTTATGATTCAGTCATCATTAAGTTTTTCATTAGCCAAAACTAAGCTTTTAAAATTTACAATTATATGAAGGGAATAGTATCTGGTATAACACTGTCTAATCAGCTATTTCACAGGCTGATCTAGAAAGCCATGGTAGAAGTTTTTAAAGTTAACTTGGTTCAGTGACCTTCTGACTTCTGGACACATGAGACTTCTGCTTTCACTTTTTTAGAATATGGATTCTGAAATTAATGATGACAAATTAAATGTTGGTATTTTGAAATACTTACTTTTTGGACCATATAGAACCAACCACTACATTTGCTATAACTGTGAGTATGTTTTGAGTAGAACATCATCATTATACATACTCATTCAGTTTTTGGGAATAGGCTGGACATGCTGCAACAGGCTAAGGGGGTTTAGTTACCCCTCCTGCCACAGCTATTAGTATTTTGTGTACTTCTTTGCCATGTGATACACTCAAAGTTCCATGAATGGACACGCTGCTCATCTAAACCAGAACTGCATCTGCCTTTGCCATGGGCATACAACTTTGACTCATAGGAAAAATTACTTTCAGTACTGTTGTAACAGGGCTGGGAATATCAGAGAAAGAAAAAAAAACGTTTCTTACATTCAGAAAGCAAGTGACCCTGGTACGTGTGAGGGATATCAGTGGGACAGAGTGATAAGTAGATGTCACTGTTTATTTGCAAAGCAGATTCATCAGTAAGCCAGGCTGCCCTCAGGCTGCCTAGTAATATGCCTTAGCTTCACCTTCATGATAACCCAGCCAAGAGAGAGATTTAAGCTTCATGCTTGATGACTCCTTTTCAACCTCTTCTTCTTTGCTGTGATTGCCAAGAGGAGAACCTGTCTGGTAGCACTTAGCAGGATTTGTTGTCAACTTTTACTATCCATTAGATACCAGAATGAGACCAAAGCCTGCCTGAGAGTGTTGCACAGCAATGACTTGTCAGTTCCAAAGGGTTTGAGTCATGTTTTCACTGGTGACCCACGACCAAAACTCTCCTCGGACATGCAGTTAGTTCCCTATCTGCCATTTACAGGCAAGGGATGAAAGATGTTTTGCAGTTGTTTTTAGTGGTGACCTAACAACTTTCAGCAATCTCAGTGATGGCAAGGCCAAGAGCAAGTGCTTTTGAGGAGCCTACTTCAAATGCACACACAAATTGTAATGCAGTCCCCTCACAGAATACCAGGTTTATCACAGTTTCTCTGCAAAGCTATTGTCATGTGCTTCCAGGCTCTTTAGCTACCTATGTAGATGACCCAAATTGTTTACAGATATTTCCAGACTAAAGGGAAAAAAATGCTGCTTAGACTATACTATTAGCAAGGTAATAAAAAAAGAACACACACTCTACCTACACTGGCGTTCAGCAAGGAGGAGCAGTTTGCCATACCTAATGCTTCATTTTTGGGGGCAGGGTATATAAATACTGTAGTATATCAATAGCAGGTAAATCAATTGATACAGAAATTAGATGTCATGTACAGCAACTTGGCCTTTATTGCTTTTCCAATATAGCTCATCTTACGCTCTCTTCATTACCATTAAATAATACCTGGGAAGTAGAGCTATTTTACTGTTTCTCTATTTAAAAGGTGGATTTTTATTGTACAGATTTTATTGTTCCTGACAAGAGACTCCAGAACATCTATCTGTGTTATTACTTTGAGTAGTAAAACATTTAGGGAAACAAATGCAGGAGACACTGCTTTAATCAAAAACAATGGCACTGAAATCCTGAGACAACGCTGGTAGGATGATGATAGAGTTCCTCTGAGGCTTTTGACAGCTCTGTCCACATTCAGACCAAGTAGCAATGGCTACAGTCAACAACAAGGCATTTATGAAAGGCTTCTCACATGGAGCTGGCAATGCTTATGTGCCTCGTTTTTACTGAGGTAACTCGTCTCTTGATTTGAAATGGAGCATGTTTGTGTGTGTTGTGGAACAAGGGGTTCCTTTTCATTGCTTTCAGACAGACAGGAAAGGGTGTCCTTTTCTGCTAAATGAGGATAATAGTTGCAGTGAGCTCAGCCACTGAGCCCTGTTTTTCTGTCCTGTAGGTGTAGCCTTTCTGTCCTAAGCATACCATTTTATCATACAGCTAGTGCAGACTTCTCTGGAAGAGTAACCTAGATAGCCCAACTATGTCAGGCATGCATTATATTGGCTGCTTTTCCCTCAAAAGCTCAGTTGAACAAGTATATCACCCTCATATCCCTAAATCAATCAGATCCCTCATCTCTGTGACAATACTTCTGTAAGTTATTACTGAAAATACCACAAGTTTCTGCACTATCCCAAAACCAGGCAGTACTAAAGCACTCAGAAATTAGGATAGTCTTGAAAAGAGGCTCCACACTTCAAAGCAGCATTACCAAAAGAAAAAGTGCAATTTCCCTGGAGACATCTGGGCCTTGTGCTGTGCTGTTAGTGAGGGAGGAAAGGGGAAAAGCCTTGCCTAGCATCAGGCGCTGAAGTCATATTCCATGGCCTGTTCTCAGCTGATGTGACTCCAGGGGAAGAAAGCTGACTTACACCATCATTCCTGGGGGACCCAGGAGCAGGTGTGGCAGCCAGCTCATCAGTTCCTATGCCAAGTTTTTTTGGCAACTAAGGATTTTTTTGGTCACTAAGGGTCTTTTTCACTGCAAAACAGTAAAGAGCCCTAAAAGAAACAGTAGAGCAAAACAGACACTGGACATGCTGTCTCCACACATTTTTCTTCTTGCCCACACCCAATTAAGAGAGGTCAAAATAGTCCAGCAACATCAGGAATGCCTACAGGTGGCTTTGTGCACCACTTACACTTTTCCTTTCCAAAAGAAAAAATAAAAGAAATTGATCTCAAGTAACTCTTGTTAACACAAATAATTAATTTCTTGCAGAGAGATCTTCTGGCTATGTAAAACTGGTCAATACCACAATCCTCTGCTAATTTTCCTTCCCAGTCTGGAAGGATTTGAATCAGAATAACCAGCAGGCATCAGCTGAAACTCATTACACTCTCAAGAAGTTTTCTATGGTTTCACAGGAATATGGTGCTTTGTCCTAATTTAAAGTACTATGGAAATTATTAAAACTGTGACAAAGTTCACAGCATACCTGTGGAGGGACCTGACACTAGTCCAGCTATCAGGTCTCCTAGAACAGTGCAACTCTTTAAATCTTTGTAATCCCATTTTGGAAATGACAAGGAGGTGAAAAAATCATCCCTCTGCTGAAGTCAATGACAACTTCTTGTGGTGACAGCTTTTCAGCGGAAATATCTTGCCTAGACCTGGCAAGCAGAGAAGAGTTATAGGACAAGGATGTGTCTTCCAAGAAAGGAGACTACGCAGGCAACCGGAATGTACTGCACTCATTTTGCTACTTAAAGAGAAACCTGAGCTGTAACCAAAGGATTTTTAAGGACTAAAAATAAATCGAGACTCACAACTAAAAGTTTCTATTTATGAGGCAACCTGTGAAACTTACTGAAATGCAAATCAGGCTATTTGCATAGGACTGAATAATTTCACCTTTTCATATAGATTTATCCTATGGTTCCTAATTCACCTATAAGGTCATATGAAGAACAGGGCAATGTGCTGTACAGTGCAGACCAGAAAGACATGGATAAAATTGCATTTAAACATATTAGATCTCATTTGAAACCTCTTGAATACTTAACACTTGCTCGAACCCATCTGTAAAACAATATTACTTTCTCCCTATTTTTCAGTGAAAACTTTATGAGCATACTAAATTATTAAAGACAGAGGAACCTGTGGATTATCTTCTCAGACTTTCAGACCTGAAACCTCTTTTTAAAAACAAAACAAAACCCAACAAAAAAAACCTCAAACACCTCTCTCCTTTAAAAGAAATATAGCATCAGGTACAGAAAAGAAACCAAATATCTGCTGAAAATACCAAAAAACATTTGTCCTGATTCTTTTGACCAACTTGCATGCAGAAAAGTAAACCACATGGATGTCCCATCCATGAAAACCAAAGAAGGTATTTTTCAAACTCCATGAGCACTTCAAATGAGTTTCAAAGTGGTGAGGGAGAGATGTGTGTAAAATGCTATTAGAAAAATAATGGGATTTGTATCTCTACTGTACCTCAAAAGAAGAAAGCTCATGCACTTCATTCCTTTGCCACTTGTTTTATCTTAAGCAATCTCTGAACCCTTCCTGATGCTTTGATAGGTGGGAGCTGATTTCATTTAGTCATATTAGCTGTCAGAGCACTGACAGTGCTGCCAACTCTGGCTCTATACACTCCCTTTGCATACTTGAAAGTTTTCTCCGGGATAGTTGTAAAAATAATTTATTTCAGTTTAAGCTCATTATTTCCTTTCTCTTTGAAAGTTATGCAGCCTAGTGAGAGTCATTTCTCCCTCTTCACATCCTCAAGATTGTTGCTCATTTGTTTTTATCTGATCTGGAAGAAAATCTACAAGTTCACATGAGCGAAGAACACCCTCAGCTTTCAGTGCCAGCTATGTAAACATAACATGCTTAATATCTTAGCTGTGTGCCATACATGTCTTATATGATGACATATTCAAGAGCAGACAACTTTGTAACTCATCAAAAAGTGGCATAGGTTCTAATTAGGATTACTCCACAACATGGCCTGATCTCTGATCCAACAAACATGTTGATGCTATCTTTCCTCATATTGCTGTCTCATCACAGCAGTTCTTCCAAGAATGCTGTCTTGAGATCAGCAAGCAATTGTGTTTCTGTTATCTCAGCACCAGTTGCAGAAGTACCACTTTTGAAATTAGAGCAGTGAGATGTAAATCTAAGACTGCTCTGCTGACTCCAAGGGCAATGGTACACAGTGGTACCCACATTACTTGGAGATGGCATTAGGCTACAGGAGACTTCTTGCAGGCAGATCTGGTATAGACACTACTTAACAAATCTAATAGAAAATGTATTTTTTTATTGCTCTTAGCAATAATCTGTTGGTCAGTACCAATGCTGTATATATGCTTGTACATACACTATCCATAAAAGACACATGGCAAACATCATAAACTTACCCAGAACAAAAAAGGAAACAAACTATCTTGTAACAAATGAAATTTCAGTTAATTTCTCATAGATGTTCCATTTCCTTCGCTTCAACATTTGAAAGACACTAGGATCAACAGCAGCTATCAGCTGTAGTAAGACACTTCCATATGAATGACATCCTAGTAATAACACAGCTGGGTGTGGAATCTATTAGCACTTGCCATACAGAATCAAAACCATCAAGAAGGCTTATCACTAAGCTGGGAATGGCTCTATGCTTCCCATCATAATACCAAAGTAATTTGCAATACAGGGAAACTGCATTACTGGGGTCTACCAACAAATGGCTCTACACACACATGCCTATGCTGATAGGGTATGTCATGTCAAGGAACACACGCCACTGCCTGTCACATATATGACATGTCACCTAACATATGCTTCACACGTGTATCTACTGGAAAGCCTAGTCTAAGGCTTATCATTTGTTTGTTCACAAGCTACAGTTAGTCACTGTACAACGTATACTCTGCTAAAAAGACTGGTTGGTAAGAAAAAAATCCAGACTATTTACATTTTACTCTCTGTTGCAATCTGGGACAAAAGGAGCTGTCTGGAGGAAGGGATGACAGTAAAATGTACTGAAGGGCAATTAAGAATGTATGCCTTTGGAGATCCTTCTGGAGTAGAAGCCAGACTAGGCTATGAAAGGGAAAGAATCAATATGCAAGAAACCTTGAACATGAGTACAGAGTAAGACTGCTCCTGGGAAATACAGAAGGGACTGCTGGACACAGCCCCAGAAGTGCCTGGAAAAGTCACTGATACACCAAAACTTCGCAAGGGATCAAAAGGTCTGCAAAGGTCTCCACAAAGAGATGGCAGAAGTTTTGGAATACAGAGACAAAATGAAAGTTGATAGACTAGAAAACAAAGATGGAGGAAAGGGCTCACTCTTTTGTCCTCAGCAAGGACGGAGCAGGCTAAGAGTAAGTTTGCCTGCAAGCCTTTTTATTGAATCTGTCTCACTAAGCACATCTGAGTTTTCTCTGTTTAAAGAATTCCCCTGTTGCCATGTATCACTTTGGTTTTCTAACAAAATGCAGTTTTAAAGACTGAGAATCCTTTCGTACATTCTCACTTCCAAGAAACAGTCGGGCAGGACCACCTCCATGCTCTGGGCATGCTGCGTCCTGTCAGAACTGGCATGGTTTATTCTGAACTCTGAGCAAGCTGAGATGAACTGAAGGAGACTGACCAAACTCAGGTGGCTGCGTCTGTGCTTTGGCTCGCTGCTCCAAAGCACTCTCATTTTGAACACTACAGCTCTCATGCTCTGGTACTAATGGAAATTTGCTTGAATAACACTATGTTGCTTCAGTCCTTTTGAGGCCTAATCCAGTGCCCACTGAGATGAGATAATGCCCACTGATCTCAAGGGGCTGTGAGTTATATCCTTTATTTCTGACTTAAGAGCTCTTTTTATGTTCTTCCCTTTCTTTATCACAAGGTTTAAATCTGCATTTTCACCCAAATCACAAGTTCTGCAGCCACTGCACATCATACTTGCAGTACCCACAGCCAGCTGCTCAAGATGCCCAGCCAGTCAGTCTTCATCACTCCTTCTGCACTATCCATTTCATTAATAAAAACTGACATTTCACATTTCAGTTGTAACATACCTAACTTGCTATTTATTATACATACAGAATAGCAAATGTAGCATTCTCTGGCTCCTGCTCTACAATGTGGGCTTTCCTGACAATAAGACATTTTGTTATTCTTTCCAAACATGAATGTGCTGAACCTGTTTTCACACCCTCTCAAGCATGCTAATAGCAAGTGGGCTTTATTAGTATGCAGAACTGAATTCTCAGAAAACATTGCCAGATGACATGATCAGTAATGTGTGATCAATGCTTCACCTTTTGCTCTTTATTTGATTAGGTACTACATAGCTGAACAAAAAGAGTAATTTGTGGAAAAAAAATAGCAACAATACATGTAACAATACAGTCGCCTCTGTTCCAGGGTATGTTTGGTAGTTCTGATGTTCTGCATTCCCAAATCCATGTTGCTTTGATTACCAGGTTTCTGGGAACACGTGCCCAGATCCAACAAAAAATAAATTTACATACCCAGACTTCTGTTGTACTTATAAAATGTGCATGGAATAAAAAGTCTGAAAGAAACTGTATCAAAACTGCAAAAACTGACCTCATAAGCAGTGAAATTTGACTCATGCTCAAAGTCAAAACAAATCTATTCCCATCCAGAGTCCCGCTCAGCCTCCCAGAGGTGTAAATCAGTTGGTACTCCCTGGACCCTGCTCCCTGGACCCTGACTGGGGCAACATGAGGATGAACATGATGGTGATCTGTGACATTTCCTTGAACCTTACAGTTCCTTCACCAATGCTGAGAGGAGCAGAAGTGCTGCAAGTATTTCACAGGAGGTTATAGCTTGGTCCAGGGTAACGTGACCACTTTCTTGAAGGCTCCCTGTTAACACAGGGCAGTGTTGGGACACAGAGAGAAAGCTCCTAACAGGCCCAAATGCTACAGCCACAGAAAAGGGCCAGGGGAAAGGAGGAATTTTGACAAGTCATGCTCTTGCCTTTAGTCAAATACAGCTTTTTAGGGGGCGTCTGTGTGGCCTTACAATGGGAGGTTTGTCTCTATGTGTATTTTTTCTGACTGCCAGAGTTACTGCACAGTAAAACCTTAATTTTGGCTTAGTTTCAACCCAAACCAAAGACCTTGGCATACTTTTCATGTCCACCCAAACCAATAAATGAACTCAGGTTCACTTGAAATTTGGCTGAGAGCTTTGTTTTTCAGGATTTTGTGTGGGTTTTTTATTTCTTTTTAAACATAGTCACTATACTACTCCAGGTGTCAGAGTCCCTAATTCTAATTGGCCTAAGTTGCTTCAAGACACTCTACAAGCCTGAGCTGCTAAAGCAAACCCTTTCTGAACAACTTGTCTTGCAGCTGCTCTCAGCATGCATTTGCAAAATCCTAGAGTTCCTAAAGCCCACAATATTATAAAAATCTAAAAATGTTAGCAAAGCTGCACTAACAAAGAAAAAAGTTTTCAAAAAGGGATGCATGACCCCAGGTGGATTCAATGTGATTTAAAGAAAGAAAATAAAATAAATCTATACTTCTGTTCTTCAAATGTAATAAAAAGAACCAGGATTGCTGCAAGACTCACATTTAACATCCAGGTTTCAGTACACGGGGCTCTGCAGCACTCCAGAAGCACACAAGTGTCCCAGGATAGTCACCCCAATCTCATTGCATGTCTGTGCTCACCTGCAGGAGAGCACAAGTTCAGAGACTGCCACATGTACTTGCTTTCCTGCCTGTCAAATTGATGTGAGCCTCTTTCTGCTGCCTTTCAAGTGCCATCATCTGAGTGCGTTGAATCAATTTCAACCAGTGAACTGCATTATGTGTTTGGACCCAGACACACTCGGGTTTTGTTTTCTCCATTCTTTTAAATCCATACGCTGTATTTAAGCAATAAGCTACACCAGGCAGTGCTGAATGAGCGATTACTGTACTCCTCAGGTGTCGTTATGCAGTATGAAGCTGGAGGTCAGAGTACTCTACCACCTGAGAAGTGCAGTAATCCTGTAGAAATGCACAGAGTGGGATATCTTCTTCTAAAACAGAATTTATAATCACAAATACAAGAAGTAGAGAACACTTGATATAGGTATAATGTCACTGTCAGACAGTTAGAAATGCTACTCTTAAAAACTTTTCACAGTATGAAAATAACTCCAAATGATTATGAGACCTGGGTTATTGTATGAAGCTTGTCAGTGGAACTCAAACCACTTTATTAATATAAAATAAAGCAGTCACACAGTGTCCTATTGACAGAAAGATCATCTAACCATCCTGAAGCTGGAGAAAACAGTCTGGGGGGGGGGGGGGGGGGGGGTTAAGAAAAAAGGGCTCTCCACACTTCTAGAATAAGTCAATGACTGCCAGAAATAGATACTTAGGCTCCTTTCCTTCTTGTCTACTCATCACAGTCCTATAACAACAATGGATATGCAAAACCATCATCAGTTTTTGGCCAGGATAGTTTGGCTTGACATCAAAGGTGACAGAGTGCATGCTGCTTTCAGAGAAACCCTGGCCTCTCAGCATGCAACTCAGGCCTATTGGCAGGCAGGTGCTTGCAGCAGCTTTGATGGTCTTCTGCACCATATGAAGCAAATTAAACAAAACAGTTCTTCCCATTTTGTCTTTAAATTCTAAAGATGTCCCCTTGTGCCACTTATTTTATTAATGGAATAGCAGTCAAATTAATAAATATTTATTTTGCAGTGTTGGCTAAGACGCACTGAACCAGGATGCCATTGTCTTAAACACACTATGTACACTTGAATATCTTTCATTATCCCAAGTACCTTCTAATCAATAGAATTCAGAGAAAGAATAACTAAACTTAACTCAATTGATTGTCTAAATGATTGTTTTTGTAGCTATTACTACCAAGAGTCCAATTCCAGTGCAAGAACCTTCTGTAGCTGTGTTGAAAGTGCAGCCCCAGCCTATAGGTGTCCAAGTGGATACGCTTGTGAGAACAGGGCCTTTGGTCTACCTGATTTAGAGATGTGTCCAAATGATGCTCTTGTTTATTTTGGTAGCTCAGGGCAAAGTGAGTCTGTTTAATTTAATGGAGTCCCTTGACATGCCTGCTACACAACACAGAGAGGAATTTACTGCAGCAAACAATTTTCAAAGTTGAGAGGCACTCTTTATCATTTTAACATTATTTCTTTTAACAGTTTCCTTGTCCTTAGTCAAAGAAAAAGATCCCGAATCTCTTCACATGCTAAGCTACCACTCTGTTTTCCAGCTCAGTTGTGGCTCCTGACAATATGTATAGGTTGAGCAGATGCTAATTTTTGTAAATCCAAATTAGTACAGACAGTAATACAAGCACCTTGTCCTCATTCCCCTTTTCCCCCAAGATTACTACTAAAGAGTAAATTGCTTGGCTACTGATTGTACCACGTGCTCTAATTACTTGTTTAAATGATGGCAAACACATGTATTAAACAGCATTTAAATCAGTGCTCTTTGAAGAGGGATAGACAAGCATTGAAGGCATTTATTAATCACTAAATTAGTCCAAAAATTAGCATGACTTTTGAGAATTTTCATTTTGCAGAAATGTCATCCTGGGTTAAAATAAAACCTCAGAACAGCTTTTAGAGCACTGAGCTCTAAACAGGTCAGTTTACTTCCTCTACAGCCCAGGGCATTTCTAAAGGAAAAGCTAATGTGAGAAGCATTGCCTATAATGAACCAAAAACCCCACAGATCTTCCTGCCCCTTGGACTTACACATAAGTAGACATACAAGTGTCCAATGTAGACTGTTATACTTCTTTTTTTCAGATGCCATGGTGAAATATACGTGTGCCACCCAGTGTGACTACATCAAATATATTGATGGGATAGGATTTAAGCCTTGTCCCAAATAGCCAAGAAAGCACAGTCGGACAATGTGCATGGGCATGTGACCTCACCTGCAGGAGCACAGTTGGAGTTGCCAAAAGCCTGGGTCCATGTTTTCTGTGAGACAGTTTCCACAGAGAAGACAGAAGTGGCTTCTTTATCATATCCTACTAATAGAGATGACAATCTGCGAATCACTCCTGAGAATGTACTGGTAAGAATACCAGCAAGTTGAAATACTTTCCATTTGTACGCTGTCCTACAGATTGCCATCATTTCTGTCACTTCGGTGCCCTAAGACACAGGGAGAAAGTCTGCTCCCCATGACCACAAGACAAAGGTTGGTGTTAATGTGGTTTATGCCACCCGCATTCCCATGCAGAGTGCTGAGCTTGGCCCGAAGGATTTTAGCTTTAATTTAATGCTAACTCAAAATCAAAGAATGAATGATTTGTAACATCTTGCGATCCACCATCTTTGCTTTAAATAATGTATAATTCAGGAGAATACAACATAAACAGTAATACACACTTCTAATCTCATTATCAATTCCTGACACAGCAAAGCACATATACAATGAGCTGTTACAAAGGTCACAGCACGTGTGCTAATTACTAAACTGTCAGTCATCTGTCAATTTGCAGGCTTTATTTTCTTGTGGGAAGGAAATTTCTAGAATATCGTGAAGCACACACTCCCTCCCATTGTTCTCAGCTGATAGAGGTAGATTTGGATGATTGCTTTTTTCCTGTTGCCTCTTAACATTGCAAATCAAAATGCAATCAGAATAATGAGTTGCCAGTGGTTGAAACCATAGCTGGTACTACATATTGTCAAAGGTTGTTCACACTAATCAACTAATAATGACATTGCTTCCTCCATCATGCTAAATAAAATTCCCCTGGTTGTGCAACACAATTACTACTAATAACCATAGAAACCTTAGTGTGTTTAAGGAAACTCTCTCTGAGATTATCTGGAGACTTATTTTAGAATGAACTGGGAAGGCAGATCTACCAGATGGAGAATATTCTTTAGTAATTAAGCAGACATTGTTCCTGTGGGTACATGGTATTTTTCAGTATCATTAAGTATTTTTTTTTTCTAATGATGCATCTAAATTAAAATGGTAGTTTTTATGCTGATTAAGAATATCTTAAATATTTAAACATTCTAATAATTGCGTTACATTAATAGCTATTCTTTAGTCTCAAAAAGAAAACAATAGGAAATGATACTCAATAAACAATTTGATTAAAAAAATTACTGTTAAAAGAGGGATGATGAATTCATATTTGGTTTACGACAAAAGTACATTGACTCCTCAAAAGAGAGATACCTCCTGACTATTAATACAGTTTTTTAAAAACTGTGCTGGGACAAATGCTGAAAATAGTTTGTGCTCTCTAAGTCAGGAACTAAGTAACTTTGAAGGCTTTAGAAATTCCTTGCTTTTTGAGATAAATTTCATCCAGATGCAGCAACATTTTTATACTGAGATGACAAGTGAGAAGACATAATTGTTAGGGCACAAATGCTGCATGACTTCTTTTTGAAAACATTAATCAGAAAGTGAAAAAAAGAGAGCAAGATGTGAAAGAACAAGTTGAAGTCTCAAGGTTAAATAAAGCTACCCTATATTAAAAACAAAGGAAAGAAGGAAAATTCAGCTCTTAGTTACAGCCAAAAAAAATATCCCAGTGATCTGACTGACAATTTTATTCCTGAGTTTAGAAATGCAGGATACATAGAGGCACAACTTTTTATCACTTTTTCAGACATATTTGAACCACTGTTATCACCAGATTTCTTTAAAAGACTGATATCCACAACAACAACAAAGAACAGAGCATATCTCAGTAGCACCCTTATCCACTACCCTAAAACTGTGTCATGCAGAAGGCCAATTTGAGTGGAGATGGATGAAATACTTCAATAAAAATAAAAGCCATACCATACAATGGAGAAAACACTGGCCCCCTCAATCCAATACTATTTGATGGGTCCCTTACAATATTGCAGAGCATCATCATTGTACAAGTTGCCTTCCAAATTCAGTCCTGAATGCAATTTCTTTTTTCTTCAGAATAAAATGAACAAAACCCATCTATTTTATTCAACTACATTTCTTTCCTGATATAGATCAGGGGGAAACTGAGGTATTTCAGATTGCATTGTGTAGTAATCAGGGCAGCAGTGGAGAAAAACTCAAACACCTGATTAAGCCTGTTCCTTTTTAGCAAAAAAATTAAAATTGTGCTTAACTTGAAGTACTTCGCTTAATGCAGTGTTTTGCTGAATCAGAGCTTTCACAAATGCAAACTTTTTAACAGCACCAACTGCAAGCCCCCAGCCTCTTACAGGCTTATCTGAACTGAAACTGAACTGAAAGCCTTCCAAGTTTTGCCCGTTACTATTTCCTAATGCTTTGTGAGTTGTGCCAGTGACTCCTGGGATCCAGATTTGGAATGCATTTTGAATATTTTAAATCAAGAATTTCCCCTTAAAGAAAACAGATGTATGCACATATTTACTTGAGTTCTTCATAATTTGAAACAGTATAATTTTAAACCAATTTTATTAGATACAGATGAACAAGTTAGTTTTTATCCTAGCAAACGGCTGTTTCTATTATTCTTATCCTTTGCTTCAAGAAATCTTCTTACATAGCATTTGTTTTCTTGAAGTGAGTAATTACTCTTACTCTGCCATCTTAAGGCAGACCCAGAAAGCAGGCCCATTGCTGCATCGAAATGAAGCTTTTAAATATAAGGCATGGGCTGTAAACAATAGACTCCTGGCTGCTGGCACTCATTTATGTGTTTTCTTTCAGATATGACTACAGGTATCTAATTCCATTATCCTCAATATTTCATGGAGTTGCCTCCCTTTCTTTTTCTTACTCGTGTTGCCTCCATTGTCAAAATCAGGATGAATAAAGTCTTTATGAAATGCAGGATGGCTTGAGGTGCTTTGTGCAGCATCAAAATAGGCCATTTTAATTGTAATTTATTTCCACATCTGGAAGACTGCTTGGAAGCACTTTCAGATGCTGATATATTGTCCTTGCATTATCAGGAATCAAGTAAAACTTTGGACCAGAATCAATGATCATCACCAATGCACAGATGAATGCCTATAGCAAACTAAGCCTTCAAATTACCAGCTTGCAGAACAGTTCTTCTTGCTCATTTTCTTTGATGTCTGTCTGCAGCTAACATCTGTTTCCACTGTGGCACTTCTCCTTTGACTGTTATTAAAACACAAGCTCACAGTGCCACTGGGGTGTACTTCTGCAGAATGGTTGGCAAGGGAAGTCTGACAGGGTTACACACAGAAAAGGTAGTTTAAGTTGCATCTGCCTATTTACCCAGTTTGATACCTCTCACAGCTTCTGTTGATGAGGCTAGTGAACTGAAATCATGAGAAGCACACGCACTTTTGTAGAAAACTTTGAGAACAGTGTCATTGTACAGAAAGAAAAAAATTATCCCCCCCAAAATAATCCCCTAAAATATTCATAGAACTCTTTCAACATGGAATTAAGAGTTTGGGTATTTAGACTGATGATTTCCAAGGATGTCAACAGTTTCTAAATTCTTAGAGACTTCTAAAACTGTGTCCCAGTGCAGTCTTAACCATACATTGTCCGTCTCTTGATATCTAACCACTTTGATCTGTTTTCATTTCTTTTGTTAGCCACCTACCCTAAAATGCTCTTCATCAGTTGCTGGCATCTTAGACACTGGGGAAACAATCAACTATTTTTATTATAACCATCTAATGCAACTAAAGATGTATCACAACATAGACGGGGTAACAACAGTGGGGCTTTTTGTTCAGTTGGGGATTTTTTTGGTTGGTTTATTTGTTTTAAAATCTCTCCCTATTAGTGAGAACTTACTCCCTCTATCAGTGGTATTTGGGGTACATGGCATCTCTAGTGATCCAAATCCAACTGAATATAATGTCTCAAAGCAGAGGAGAAGACAAAGCTCTACACAGCACCCAGGAAGCATGTATTTCTTTCAGATGCACTGCAAGTAATCCACCACTGACCTGTTGGAAGGGAATGTGCCTGGAAAGGAAGAGAAACTCTGCTTTTATGTGACATGTTCACAACCACACAGCTGCCTACTCCATTCCCATCATGGCTACATGTGCCCCGTGGTTTTCTAACTCCCTCTCTACTAGTTACAGAGGCATTTGGTATATCCACCTTTATATCATGCCTACACAACAGCAAATGTCTCAGAGGTACCCACTGACATGAAGAGAACTGAGAAGACAGAAGAATGTCTGTACCATTTTTTTCCTACTCTTTTGCCCTTTTTCTTAGATTGATTCAGTAAGTTGTCAGTGACATCAATAATGCAGCTTTATCAACCATATCGACTGAATGACTCTTCCTCATTTCTGGTTTCCAACATCATTGCAATGCTTGAAAAAAATGAATTCTAATGAGGTATCACAATGACAGGACATTAATGGCAGCCTACACAGAGAAAGTGGAGAACCATGACAAACAGCATGCCCAAACGTTTAGCATAAAAGAAGTGAACCAGGAGTTTTATTTTCATTCCTGAGAGAACATGTTATTTGGACAGCAGATGACGATGGTGAAGAAAGTGAAAACAAGCACGTTTGTATGTACGTGGCTGAGTTTTGAGATAATTTTGATGAAAGCACTGCACAGACTTATTTATATAACAAAACCTGTTAGAAACTAAAATACATGTAGAACAAGGACAGAGACTAATTGTGGGTAGCAGTAGGAGAGTTAATAATGCACAAACAAGGCATCTGAGTGGAAGGAGATGTTATTTCCACACAAGGAAATAAAGAGGATGAGAAGAATGGGAAGTGGAAGTAGGGTGGTATTAAACAATCTATGTAATTAAAAATGCTAATAGCCTCTTAGAGGCTGTTTCCAAAACAAGCTATCTTCTTTAGACAATCAAAACATCATCCAGTTAACTATGTGCAAAACCTGATCTCTCCTTATTGCAGACAACAGATTAGAATGCTCCTGCCTTGGGGGTGGGTGGTAGGGAAGAAAAAGGAGCTTGTTTTCCCTCTCCAATTCTGGTATAAGAGCAAATGGTGGTGAATGTATACTTTGACATCCTAACAAATAAATATCTCCACAGGATCTTCCTTATTCACTTTGGCCCTATAACAATTTTAGATGAGACCCAACTTTAACTTGCATAAATGAATCTATGTCACTTATATATTGGGACCAGATTTTGACCTCTTCTATACCAACGTAAAATCGATGCTATGTGTCATGGACTTAAGGTCAACAAATGCTTTTGCACTTTTGCTGCCAAGTGCAGATCCTGGTGGATCAGCTTTTTTTTTTCTTTCTTTCTTTTTTTTTTTTTTATTCATCCCATTTTACAGGGATTTTTGTCTCTTTTCCTATGGTCCTGGAGAGATGTACAAGTGAATTTTAATTTAGAATAGTCTTGTAGATCCATGAGTCTCTATCAAGAATATGACACTGGGTGAATGTACCAGCTGCAGCTCCAATAAAAACACATGGTAGAATGGATCTTTCTATTAGATTAGATATCAGTGAAAATGCAACATCAACAGCACTGTAACCTCAAGGACCTGCTCTAAATCAGATGATGTACTGAGAAGGTGGCAGTATCATCTCTAAATCATATTGCTTGACTTGAATGGATGGCAATGATGTCTAGAAGTAGAGACTGGAACTAGATGATTTTGAACTTTAGCATTATTGATTTATTTCAGTGATATCTCTTAGGATTATTCTATTCAGTGAAGTGCTATGCATGCAAGGAATAGAAAATTCAAAAAATTTTTGTCTGCTAGAAAAATGCTGAACAAAAACGCATTGCATTTTTTAAGATTCGCATTATATGCAACACAGTAAGTTTTTGTGTTTCAATGGAAACAGTAACTTTTCTGTTTTGTCATCTAGGAAAACTCATGACTGTGGAAACGTGGAGAAACATTTTGCATAACATTGTCACGAAATAGGTTTTTTTTCAAAATTAGTTTAATAGGAAAGATGGCTTTTGCCCTAGTTCAAAATTCAGCATGTTTGGAGACTTCAAGGGCCCTACTGCAATCTAGGAAACGTGTGCTTTTGTTATTCCAGTCATTTTTTCCTTAGACAATTATGGAAACTATGATAAATTTAGGACACCCATTGCGCATAGAGAGCTAGCATACTAAGTACTGTACAAACACAGGCCATGAGCTAATCTCTTACCATGCATAGTTTGCAGAATAATGAATCTGCACTATTTGTTCTGACCTCTGATGACAATACTTTACCTGGCAAATTTGCATTCAGGGGCAAGTCTCTGTGGACTTGGGCAGTGGTGGTGTTATTACGAGAGAGATAAACAGAAGACAGCTCTAGCTCTGTAGAACACAAACCAAAACAGGTAATGGGCTTACTATAATAGAGCCATAATAAAAAGTTCACCAAATACAGGATAAAACTGCTAGTAAGACAGCTTCTAATCTTTATTTGATCTTGTTGGCTCTGATTTAAATTAGGGGTAATTTCATGGATGTGAGTGGAGTTATTCAAGTATGAATCTGGCTTGAGAGCAGAATCTGGCTTACCATTCAAGCATATTTAAGAGAGAGGGAAAATTGTCAATAGCTGTTCACAATGTTCTTTCAATTGAATTAATACTGTAATTCACCTTGCTGAAAATGAAGAGTCTCTTCACATTTTGATACTGAACTAAACTCCTGCTTACTACCAGTAGTTATCTATGTTATTACAGAGAAACAAATGGCAGTTGACTCTTACAGCTGCAAGAATTCTCTCACAAATGTATGAATGTAGATCTGGTCCCTGATGCACACCCCCTGTTTGAGCAAGCAGAAAATTTCGTAGATAAAGAGTAGTCACATAAACAGGAGCTGAAGGACTAAAGTAATGTATAACTTCCATAATCAAAGTCTTTGCTGTATTAGAGCTGTACTCCTGTGACAGAATGTGCTTATATTTACAAGGTTCAGCCAAAGTCCTTTCCATTAGAAGCCTATTAAATGATGTTTAAGACACATCTTTCATATCCCTTTTTGCCTCCTTTCACCTATATTGTGTAGTCTGTTTTCATTTTTGCCAATGCAAATCCAAACTCAGCTAGAAGAATCTATGGAATAAACTGAGATTTGAAAGAGAAACTGCAAACATTTTTATGTGTCTGAATTTAAAGGCTCTCCTTTTCTGCTCCAAAGTTTAAGAAATAGGCTATGTATGACTTTTATGTGTTCCTTGTCCTCTGTGGAACTTTGAAGATAGTTAAATCATCTTGACTGTTTTTATGGGAAAAGAGGCCTACAATACTTATTTTCAGAGATACCGACTCCATGGTATTGACATTGTGAAAATATGCCAGGACATTGTATTCTATAGAATCTCAGCAGCACTCAGGACTGCAGTTGGCTGGTGGATTTTTAAAGACTATGTATAATGCTGTGCGGGCCATAATCCTGGCATGAATAAGCTTTGTGAGGATACCTTATTAAAGATCAGTCACAGCTCTCAAAGGTGGAATTTCACTTCTCATGTCTAGAAGTGGCTTGCCTTAGCATCTTTTCCTCCTCTGATACATGTTTATTAATATTGACATACAGTTAAGACAAAGAGACTACATTTACTCTGCATGAAAATATCAGGAAGTAGTGCAGGGATTTCAGAAATGGCGTTCACTGACATCATTGGGCTGAAGTTCCCCTGTTAAGCCACATTGACAATTTAGAGAAAGAATAGAGGCATGTTAAGAGGAAAAAGGAGCTTACTCTAGGTAAATAAAATTGTAGACACAATGAAGAGACTGAAAATAGAAATTCCTAAAGGATTTAGCTAGATATGTCACACATATACCGTGCTCTGATTTTAGAAAGCTATAGAATGAATCTTGTATGGAAATCCTAACCCTATTGAAATCAACAGTGAAACTTAGCCAGTGTGATCAAACCTGATGAAAAAGTCATCATAAATAGATAGCACTGCTGACTATCATGTTCCAACATGGAATATGATCTAGCTTTCCCTTGATTCAATGGTAAAAATAAGTTAACAGGATTAAAATCAAGGTCATAAGAGCCCAGAGAAAAAGAAAAATAATAGTATACATGTTCAGTCTTGCAAAAATCCAGAAGAAATCCCCTCATGTCTTTTTTTGTTTTTAATATTAAGTCTCCTTAAAGTTTTCATTGTGGTTGTGAATAAAAAAAGCCTACATTTCTTGGTGACAGCAGGAACTTTTTGAAGAAAAATTGTAACCATTACTGGTTATACAGCATGGTTTTTATATATAAACATTGTGCTGCTTCTCCTTGGACAGCTCAGTCCTACAAATACTTACTCGCTCTTACTTCAAGCAGATTCCCCCCCCAAATCCAATTGCATAAAGAATTGCAAGAATTGATGAGAGCCTTTAGAAATGAATTAAAGTTTTGACAGAGAAGCCGTTGGCTTAGGGCTTAATCCTGCAAGGTTCAGAGCACTCTGGCCTCAAACCAGCAAAGCATTCAAGCATGTGACTGCTTAAACTTGATGGGACTACTCACATGCTTAAAGATAAGCATGAGTTTAAGTGCCTTGCTGTATTAAGGCCAGACTACTCAGCCAGAATCAAGTCTTTAGCCCCTTTGGCCACTGCGGTGCTATTTGCTATTCACGTTTTGTGTTCAAGTCCCACAATCCAAGGTTAATTTCCTCAGATTCGGGCTTTCTGTGAAGTACTTTTAGCTAATATTCCAATATATGCCCAATGCTCCATAAATCAAGAGTCAAATGCAAACTAAATAAAATGGTGTGTATCCCATCCAGATTCACAGCTTTAACTCTACTTCCTACTTTCTCAGAGTATGTAGTATCTTCTCTGGCCTGTTATTCTTTCCTCTCTGGAGCTCACTCAAAGACTTGATGTTCATAACCAAAGCCAAAGAATTTCTTATCCAAGTTAGCATGATAGTCGTAGTTACAGCACTTCTATGATTTTTCAGACCTTTCAGACAAATCAACTTAGCCATTTGCTAAAGTATGTTTCTTGCCTGACCAGGGAAAAGCCAGGAAGAGTTAAAGTGGAGGGATTCACAGTACTCTATACCTTTTTACATCCTTGGAGATTAAATCACTTCTAACTGACATAAGCTACAAACAAGCTATCTTATTATTTAAAATATCATGTTCAGATTTCTAGTGTATTTATAGTTATATAAATATAAAAAAACATATATATATATATATATA
>NW_010308772.1:0-6630 GCF_000700745.2 Antrostomus carolinensis
CCATGAGCTTAAAGGGCTTTTCCAGTTGAGGGAATTCTGGGATTCTTTGACTCTGTTATTGATCTGCATCCCTCTGGCCAAAACCAGGAACCAGAGCAAAGCTGTGGAGGTGATCGCACTAGGTATGCAGGAGGTTTGCAGGACTGGCTTCCATATTTAGAAAGACCTAAACTGTCACATTCACAAAAAATTAATATCCTTTCTCCTTGCGATTACTTCCAGTTTCAGCTATAAAAACACATTCCCACACTTCCTTGCAATACAAGAGACTTTCAACATGGGCAGATAATGACAGGACAAGGGAAATGGTTTTAAACTGGCAGAGGGGAGATTTAGGTTGGATATAAGGAGGAAATTTTTCACCTAGAGGGTGGTGAGATAATGGCCCAGGTTGCCCAGAGAAGCTGTGGCTGCTCCTCCCTGGAAGTGTTCTTGGCCAGGCTGGATGAGGCTTTGAGCAACCTGGTCTAGTGGAAGGTGTCCCTGCTGCTGGCAGGGGGGTTGGGACTGGATGAGCTTTCAGGTCCCTTCCAACCCAAACCAGTCTGGGATTCTATGACCGCACACCAATGGTAGAATAACCACACTCAGCGAGACGGTAAAAACCGATTCTCAGTCACAGGCTGGCAAAGGAGAAGTCTGACAATCTCACCTTTCTTTTGTGGCTGTTTCCGTGACAGCTGTGACAACAGCAGCCGTGTTCTGATGCTCCTCTGAGTGCTGGGCCACGTTGTTCAGGGGTTTGGATGCTTTTGTCATTCCGACGTCAGTGATGGTCAGCTTATCAATAACCATGCAGTCTGCCTCGCTGTGTGGGGAGAATTCAAGTTCATGTTAAAATGTCAATTAATGGGGCTCCAATTCTAATGGAGAAAAAATACTCCTCCTCCTCCTCCTCCTCTCCTAGCACAGGCCACAAAAACCCCATAAAGAAACGTGAACTGAAAATAAACTGGAATTAAAAAGCAGTGTCCTCATCCTGCAGGCTATGTTTCCTAAAAATCAACAAGACACCAAATACACACATGACCAACATCTCCTTGAGAAAGGCATTCCCATGTCCTGCAGCAAAACCCAGCCTACGAGTTCCCCACGTGTCCCCATCACCTGCAAACCAGGCACTTTATCACCCACTCCAACCACCTCTGCTGGTCAGCTCTCCTGTGGACCAACACAGAAAGAAACACTAGAAGGACACAAACCTGAAGTAAGTTTGGCCAAGATGCAAGTTTAGAAGGTCCAGAAAGTCAGTTTTACCACTGGGAGTAATAACCCCAAAGCAGACTGCTTGTCCTGGTGCCAACTGGAGACCGTTGGTACCAGTATGCAGGAACACAGCATGGGATGAAAGGGACATCAGAAGATCCTCTGCTCCAACCTTTGGTGGGAAAGGCAGCCTAGATGAGTTCACCTCTCCTGGAATTGCCCTCTGTTACCCAACACCATCAAGCAGATTTCCCAACCCACCGCTCCTTCAACTGCTGGTTTTGGTAAATCGTGTTCTGAAGGACAACGGAGCTGGGGAAGGGTCTGGAGCAAGAGTGTGCTGAGTTCCCTTGTGGCTGAGGGAACTGGGGGTGTTGAGCCTGGAGAAAAGGAGGCTGAGGGGAGACCTTGTGGCTCTGTGCAAGTCCCTTGGAGGAGGGTGGAGAGAGGTGGGGGTGGGTCTGTTCAACCAAGGACCAAGTGAGAGGACGAGAGGAAATGGGCTCCAGTTGCACCAGGGGAGTCTCTTTTGCCCATGATGGTAACTGGTGAATTATTTCTCCCTGTCCTTACCTCAACCCATAAACCTTTCCATATATTTTCTGTCCCCTGTCCAGTTGAGGAGTGGAGTGACAGAGCAGCTTCAGTGGGTACCTGGTGTCCAGCCAGGGTCAACCCACCACAATTAAAAAGACCCATATTTCTAACTGGAGAAGTCATTTCCATGAACATCTGTAATTTTTGCCTTTTAAAACAGAGGACAAGCTTGCATGTGAATGTTCTTCCTCACAGTTTTAACCCAGTCCCAGTTTCAAGAATGATTTCTTCTCCTTCTTTCAGAGGGCAAGCCTACAAAAATGGAAGGAAAGCTCAGTAGATGATTGAGCTGGAACGCCGTCAGCAGCTGCCGGGGGAGTATATAATGCATATGTATCATCACAGCCTGGTGGTAAGACATGTGACAGAGATGCTGAGACCAAGGTTCTATTTCTGTAGCTACTTTTCTGCCTGCTCTTGAAAACAAATACATTAAAAATGAGGAATAATGAGATCAAAACATTTATCTCCCTAAAGGGCCAATGTGCACTTAAGAAGAAATACCACCAAGTATAAAAATATACTTTAGAGAAACTGCAGGGGAGAGATGAGACAGCAGAGAATTGAACTGAGCTGCCAGAAATGTCATTAGAAAATGACTACCCAGAGAAGAAACTGGAGCTCAGGAGATTTAAATTGCTCAAAAAGAAACTTCTTAAATTCAATCACTAAAATTTCCTTTCCATGACACAGATTCCAATGGGATGAAGTCTTGAGGTGACCTGATGACGAAGCGGGGAAGGGAAATTTATCTCTCTTCAACAAGCTCACAGAAGAGCAAAGCTGGTGATGTGAAGCTCTGGGAAGGACATTGACAGGCCAAACTAACGGAGTGAAACAAAACAAGAAGTTTGTGTGGAACAGGGAACCCTACGACCCACCTAGGAGGGTTCAGAACAATATCTCATTCTAGTCTAGAATAACCTCTCGCACCCATAAATATTTTTGCATTAGTCTTCCTCTGGGCAGCTTATTTTTAGCAGCTGGGTGGGTCCCTGAAAGGCCAGTCTGGCATGACCCTGCTGCCAGGGCAGTCAAGCAAAGGGTCCACCCCATGGTCACCAAACACCCTGGTGATGTGCTCCAAACCCTGCCCAGGCTGAGGGTAGGGACAGAGAGCATCGTACCTGCAGAGTATCCCTGTTCCCTCATGAGGATGGTTGAGGCAGGTGAAGGAAAGAGTTATCAGCAACAACCTTTGTATCTACTGGAGACTCTTCTTCGTTAAGCTCTGCAAACACATCTCTCACACTTCCCACTCCAGAAAGAATTAGGAATTCTTAAGCTCCAATTCCAAGGCACTCGTACAAATTTTCCAACAGCAAGCGTAGGTCTGTCCAGAACTGTGTCTTCTTTCACAATGGACAAGCACTCAGCACAAACAACTTGTGAATGACACCTACAGCTATGCCCACTGGGCTTCCCAACACCAGAGCTAGGACAATTTTCCTTTATGTTCACCAAGTTCAATATTGCGGCCAAATTTTGCAACTTAACCACCAAGTTTGTAAACACTGCTCTGGAGGTCACTCATAACAGAGTCTCCTCTCTTTCTACAAGCACTGCAAAGCTTCCTGAGATGTCTAACCACTCCCAGTGCACAAGCTCAATGTCCAAACTCTTCAGTCTTAGCAGAAAACAAGAGTAGAAGACACGACCTGCATCATTAGGCCCAGTCATCTTCACCTCTAGAAGGTTAGAACAGTTTGCATAAAAATAAGTTGGAGATGTTTCCTCCTAATCACTGGCTGGTTGCTTTGGGACAGCCCTGCTACAGAGTCTGGTGGTGTTCTCACCTGGATGCTTGGTGAATAGCGGGGTTAGCAGAGCTGATCAAGTTTGCTTCACCACAAGTATAACACAGCTGAGCTCAAAGCATCCTCAACAGGACAGTCTCTACCTGACCTTTATGCAACAGGGTTTCTTGAGGTGAACCTCAAGAAGATAATCTTGGGGTCTAGTGACAGAAGCAGCTTTATGTCAGCAGAGGACTATTATTGCCTGGTGTCCAGCAAAATGAAGACCTCAGGCAATTAATCAGCTGGGAATCTCAGGGAAGGGTAAATAAGACAGAAGAAGCTTTATGTCAGCAGAGGACTTACTGCCTGGTGTCCAGCAAAGTGAAAACCTCAGGCAATTAAATCAGCTGGGAATCTCAGGGAAGGGTAAATATCTGAGTGCTATTACAGACAAGGAATATCTCCTGCTGCAGCCACCTTCAGAATGTGGAATTTGGTGAGTTCTGGCCACCAAATTTGAGGGTGATGACCTGAGGAACACCTTGAACAACACATTCACGGACTGCTTTGGCATGGTATGGGATCATCAAGATGGTGAAAGGGAAACAAGCCAGTCACTCTCGTTCACTCTTCCTGAATTATTTAATATTTTAAACATCATCTATGGTTTGTCTTTTTAGGCAGCAAGTTCCTCGAGACGGATGGAATCACATCTCCTCTGGGTGATGAGTACTGCCAAGAGCTTGGACCTCACTTACAATAATTAGGTGGCAAATCACAGGAATTGTAAGCTAAGAAGTATTTAGTCTGGAGAAAAGGAGGCTGAGGGGAGACCTTCTGGCTCTGTCCAAGTCCCTTGGAGGAGGGTGGAGAGAGGTGGGGGTGGGTCTGTTCAACCAAGGCCCAAGGGACAGGACAAGAGGAAATGGGCTCCAGTTGTGGCCAGGGCAGTTGAGATGGGATGTGAGGAAGAATTTCTTTGCTGCAAGGGTTCTGAGGCATTGGAAGGGGTTGCCCAGGGCAGTGGTGGAGTCCCCATCCCTGGAGGGATTGAAGAGTCGTGTAGACACAGTGCTGAGGGACATGAGTTAGTCGGGGACTGGTCAGTGTTGGGTTCATGGTTGGACTTGATGATCTTAGAGGTCCTTTCCAACCTTAATGATTCTATGATTTAAAATACTACTTCTTCAAAAGCTGTTATGTCACATTAACTGCTGAGTACAGGGATTAGACAAGGAAGGCCACCAAAACACTTCTGGGCACAGTCAAGTCACCGGTGTCTGTGCAGCACACACGCACACACAGATGGCCAGGCCACTGGGAAAGGTGAAGTCTTCCTGTTTGCCCCAACAATCGAAGGTAGCGATGGAAAGCTGTGAGGTACCACAACTGGCTTCAGGAAGGTTTTCAGTGACCTTTCCCAAATGCACACATGTTGCTTTAGACAAGGGACTCGAGAAAATGAACTTCTAGTTGCCTCTGGGGAAGGTTCCACCTTCTGCTGGAAGCCCAAGAGGGATGAGCCCACGTGGGCAGCAGGACTTGCTCATCCAACACTCATGTGAACATTTGGCACAGATTTCCTTCTCACATGCTACTGGAAACTTGTAGCTCCCTCAAGTAATGAGTTAAACTCCATCAACTACTTCGAGAAAAAACTGCCATAAAGACAGCGTGGTGTTCTCAGCTTTTACTACATGTAATATAAGAAAATGTATTATATAGATAATATTTCTTATTTACAAAGATATTTTTGACAATGTAAATAAAGAAATATTATATCCTCATTCCAGACCTTAGGTACTACAAAATGATAATTCTTTTTTGCTCGAATGCCCAAATCCTGCAAAGGCAAAGCTTCCTCGAGCGAACAACACAACTGGTTTCCTTGAAGTGTAATTTCTTCTTAGAAAAACAGGATTCTGTAAAGTTCATGCTTCATAATTACCAAAGTTGTCATAAAAGCATTCTATATATCAAGACTGATGTTCAGTTAAAAGAAAGTGATACGCTGCTCTACTGATGTAGATGAAAATGTCAGGAGTTCACGTCAATTTTGATGACAATTCAGTTCTTCCTGTAGATTTCCACCAGCTTTCTAGAGCAAATACTTCAGCACTGCAATTTTTTGGAACATCTCTCTTGTTTCTGCTTTCTAACACCCATTTTGACTGCAGTCCTGCAAAACACATCATGCTCCCACCCTGTCCTTCCACTGATCGCTTTACCAGCTTTGCTGGTGGCTCAAACATGCCAAATGGACCCCAAATCCTAGTGCCAGATGGAAATCCCCTCACTACAGCATCCTCCCGAGGCCAAGAGCAATAATGATCTTACATCTCCTTGCCAAAGGATCTGCAAAGAATTCTGGGTCCCAAATGATGGAAGAGCTTCACATATTTTGGGAAAGAAGGATTTGATAGTGAATGAAACAGCCTTAGAGTTCTACTCTACCCACCTCCAAAGCTCACTACTGTGGCTCCTGGGATACACTTTAGATATCCTCTAGTCTCTTTGGTAAACAATTAGTATCACAGACAACAAAACACCGTGAAGATACACTAGGAAAGACAGTGAGACTATGAACAAAGCAGCAAGACGTGGATAAAAAGCGTTCAGAAACACGAGTCTCATGCTGAGCCCACCAGCAAGCACTGAAAAACCAGCTCTGCAACGACCAAGCGAGGGACAAAGGGATGCAAAGGCAGACATGCTACGCTCCTACTTCTCAAAACACTGGGTAATTATTTGTTGGTTATTAATTAGACAAAGTCACACAACATGGGAGGTCTTCCTCCCCATTTTTACATGCAACCTTCCATGAGATGGCCAACCCCATGTTGGCTGAGAAGATCCCATCCATGCCATTATCACACTAAAGTGCTTCCAATCTCATTGGAAATGTTTTCTGGTTAAATGGGATCACCAATTAGTCACTTTTATTTTTCTTGCTGAATAAATGTACACGGATACACAGCCAAATTTTACAAAATGCTGGAGTCGTGTTCCATGCCCCATTTCCTGCCGCGTGCTCGTTTCCCCTCATCATCTGTTCAAAGCTGTCCTGGTGTGAGCTGGGCCAGAGCTG
>NW_010308773.1:0-12320 GCF_000700745.2 Antrostomus carolinensis
ATATCTCCAGGGACGGGGTCTCCACTACCTCCCTGGGCAACCTGTTCAATGACCCACCACCCTCACATTGAAGAACTTTGTCCGAATATCCAACCTAAATCTGCCCTTTTCTAGTTTAAAACCATCACCCCTCATCCTATTGCTATGATCCCTTGACACGTAGAATCAGACTCCACAACTCACAGAGAACTATAAAGCAGGTGTGTTTATTGCAGCGCTGGGCACAAGGGGGGGTCTCTCCTTCAAGCTTGTACACCAGCAAGCGTCTGTTTATTACACAGAATATACATATTAACTTATTTGGGATGGGTTATTACAATTAATTCTGGGGATAGGTGTGACTATGGTAACTATTTCCAGGAACCCTTTATCATAAGTCTCCTCCTCCTGGCGCTTGCGCACTGCTATCTGGTGGTGGACTTCTAGATGAAAGCTCGCAGTCTTCTTCACTGTGTACTTTTCACCTCTGGCTTGGAATGCTACAAGACTGGTTCTAGCTAGATGTTACTTCTTATAGACAATAGGATTCCTGTTTTGTGTACCAACACTTCTTCTCATCTGTGTTATTTTCTGCTTGCCACTGAGTTTTGGGCCTCTTGCTATCTGGTTACTATGCTGATAAATGTTTCATCTCCTTGCCTGCTTTTCTCATACCAAGATGTTTTAACTCTTGGCTTGCCTTTCCACATCACCCTTGTGAACAGTTCTTCCCCAGCTTTCTTATAGACCCCTTCAGGTACTGGAAGGCCACTAGAAGGTACCCCTGGTGCCTTCTCTTCTCCAGGCTGAACAGCCCCAACTCTCAGCCTGTCCTCACAGCAGACCTGCTCCAACCCTTGAATCATCCTCGTGGCCTCCTCTGGACACGCTCCAACAGGTACACATCCTTCTTGTGTTGAGGGCTCCAAAACTGGACGCAGTATTCCAGGTGAAGTCTCACCAGAGCAGAGCAGAGGGGCAGAATCACCTCTCTCTGTATGCTGGCCACACTTCTTTTAATGCAGCCCAGGATGCGGCTGGCCACCTGGGCTGCAGATGCACATGGTTGGCTCATTGCTGCAAAACAGCACACAGAAAGAGCATTAATCTGTCATGGAATCCTTTCATGGAATAAAAAAACTAGTTTGTACAAGTAAGATAACTGGGATCGGGCCCAGAGGGAGCATGGGGTGGAGTAACTTTGTTAGAAAATATGTAAATTCTTTTTTTTTAGTTGTAATAAGACAGGAAAACGTCCAGGTGGGGTTTGAGCGTCTCCAGAGATGAAGACTCCACAACCTTTCTGGGCAGCTTGTTCCAGTGCTCCAACACCTTTACAGTAAAGATTAAGTTTATCTGGAACCTCTGGTGTTTCAGTTTGTGCCCATTGCCCCTTGTCCTGTCACCAGCCACCACTGAAAAGACCCTGGCCCCATCCATTTGTCCCCCATATTTCAGATATTTATAGACATTGATCAGATCCCCTCTCAGTCTGCTCTTCTCCAGGCTGAACAGTCCCAGCTCTCTCAGCCTCTCCTCGTCAGGCAGATGCTCCAGGCCCCTCATCATCTTTGTGGCCCCTGCACTGGACTCTCTCTAGAAGATCCCTGTCTCTCTTGAACTGAGAAGCCCAGAACTGGACACAACACTCCAGATGTGGCCTCACCAGGGCAGAGTAGAGGGGCAAGAGAACCTCCCTTGACCTGCTGGCCACATTCTTTTTAATGCACCCCAGGATGCCATTGGCCTTTTTGACCAGAAGGACACACTGCTGGCTCATGGCCAACCTGCTGTCCACCAGCACACCCAGGTCCTTTTCCACAGAGCTCCTCTCCCGCAGGTCAGCCCCAACCTGTACTGGTGCACGTGGTTATTCATCCCCAGGTGAAGGACTCTGCCCTTGCTCTTGTTGAACCTCATCAGGTTCCTTTCTGCCCAACTCTCCAGCATGTCCAGGTCTCATTGGATGGCAAGGAACTGATTTGCCTTCATTTGCATCTTCCTGATTTAAATCTGTAAATTCAAGATGATAACAAAAATGTGACCAGAGCTGCAATATCTGGACGTTTCTGTTAGCTGTACAAACCAGTCAAGCTGGAGTAGTTTAGTTACTTAGGTATTTTCTAAGTGACCATAGTGTAGAAGAACTAGACACATAAAGAGAAGAAAACAGAAAGAGAAGAATCCTAACCAGTCCATCCTAATTGTTTTAAAATGCTGCTCAGCCAGTGCACTTATGTAAAACAGTGTTGGAAAGCAGAGCAGGACCAGTGCTTGTAATCAGGGGTGACTGTAAAATAATACCACAAAAATACATGGTCTCCGAGTGCCAGGAACATCTTCTCTGTTCTTAGATGTCATTTCCCATTCACAACATCCTGTTAAGAATAGTTATTTTATCAGCCAAAGTACCGTACAGTTTGTGTGCACAGCGTAGTGAAAGCACCCAGTGACAGAATGTCTAAATTTAGCCTGGCAGGCATCTTCCTGTGCTGCTGCAGAGGTTAGAGAAATAGGAATTACGTAATTTAGATCACGTGGAATGTAATTATAGAGAGTACCTAAAATCTTTGACTAATTGACTTCTAGTACCCATGTGTATCCACGCAGCAATTCTTATTTAGTGTTATTCCTCTAACACAATTCAGTGTTACTCCTCCTCTTAAAACAAAGCTGGAAGTTTTAAGTATTTTTTTTAATAATGAAACAATATATAAATTAAATTTAAAATATTTTTTTTTTTTACATGTTATGTAATACCTTTTACCTGATGATATCAGAATGCCTCACAAAAAAATATTTAAGGTTCCATTGCAGCCCTGACCCATATCCTGGGAGCTGTATAGCTGCCATTCATAAAGCTCATTTGTTAAGTCTCTTCATCTTAAACTTGGTAGGTTGTTTGGACCCAGTACTCCAAGTAGTAGGTTGTCCTAGAATACATTGTCCTAGAAATCATTAACCTACTTTTCCATCTGCTTTTGTTCATAGCTGTGTTAAGTGGTTTTGTATGAGTGTAGTTCATTAGCTGAATTATAACTTCTCCCTCACCCTTAGCCCACAGTTTGTCAGACTCAACGTTTTTAGTTCCCTGTAAGACAGACTTTCTATTTCTCAGGTTGTACGAATATAATTTCTTTTCATTGAGTCCAGATTTAATTTCTTTTGATCGGAACTGTATGTCCTGGTAAACATCTTATCATCACTCTGACTAATGGCATTGATACTTCCTCCTTGTCTGTGCTGGAAATTTTGTTCCTGATGTGTATTTAGATTATTTTCTTTTTGTTTGTTTATTTTTTATGTTTTTATCATGGCTTCATTAGATCACAGGCATCCTATGATCAACAAAGCCCTCAAGTGTTGGTTTCGGACTTTGCTTTTGCCTCTTGTCGTTTTCAATGTGGGCTCAAAATTCCTATCACAAATTCTGGTTAACAGCTAAGCGCATGACTTTGTATTTCAAGTTATTTAATATCATCCTTTCTCTCTTAGTCTCCCCCTGAGGGTCACTTGGTTATTCCTGTATGATATTCTGACCCACTTCAACCTCAATGATGCTACATCACCCAGCTTAGCTGCTAGGCTAGAAAGCTTCATTTTCTCAAATATATCATGTTCTCCAAGTGATATTAAAGAATGTGTAAGGTGGAATCTCATTCTGGACCATCTTTTAAAAAATCCTCTCTGATTTGCTCAATTTTCTGTGAAGGGATGTTAAATCATTGTGGTTCTTATGCCGAATGATGTGAATATTCCTCTTCACGCTCTAAACCTGTGTCCTTAGCAAGTGTGCTTGACATACTCTGATTTTTTCGTGACAAGAAAATATTAGAAAATATTTCCATTAGTAACCTGAGGAAGTCCACTAATAAATTCCTCTCCAACAGGCTTTTGTTACTAATCTATTGTTCGTTAACTATGTTTTTATTAATCCACATCTTTTCCATTTTATGCTCCCATTTGATATCTTATTAAATGATTTACCGAGAAAGAGATGCTTCCCTGGGATCCGTACCGAAATGAGATCCACTGCAATTCTGTTGTCTGGGTAATTGGTTATTAAGGAAAATTATTACTTCATTGTAATATATATTAGATAATCTCATGTTACATTTTATCCTATACCCCACTTACCTTTCTGAGGATATAATAAATGCTCATGTATTTTGTATGTATTTGTGTATCTTTCTATCCTTTTGTCAGGAAGTCTCAAGTTTCTGTCCTTGTCTCAATAGATTAATTCAAAAAATCCTTGCAGCTGAACTTTTAAGTTTTACATACCAGTGCTTTTGGGAAAGAGATGGATGCATATTTTAGCTTGTAAAGATATTTTAGGTTTATGTCTACCCTGTATGTCATAGCTATTTTCCTGTGTTTGTTCTCATGTTAGACCTCAGCAATCTTGGTGAGAACTCAAGACTTGTTTAGATCTGGGGCTATACTTAAACTGCCTTCAGTTTCTTTCCCATCTGAAACTTGTATTGGCCTTCATGTAGAATGAGGAAGTATCAAGAAGTATGTGGCACATTTCTTGTTGCCTTGAGCACAAATCCTACTCAGGGAGTCACAGTAGGATGGCGACATTAGGTTCTCTCCAAAACTCAAGCCTGGTAACTGGACAAGCAGATAGATTTGAAGCTGCAATTTAATTCTTGTGCTTTCTGCTGCTTTTTGGCCACTGAATTTTTGCATTTCATCTAGGTAGGTTTACTTCCCTTCACGTGGTTATAGACAGTATTTAGGCTAACCAGAGCACATGCAAACTAAGCCAAAGCAGAGGTAACTCAACTCTTCCGAGCACTCAATTATTCTTTATGCTTCTGCTGTCCAGGAAAGCAACACACTGTGCTCCTCAGGTGCAGATCTGTCCAGCACCTCATCCCTGGCAATGCAGGAACTTCTGGATGGTCAAGGAAGTAAGTAACATTTTCTCATTTAATGCACACACATTAAGACACCAATTTAAAGAATTATTATAGCAAAACATTCTACTGTTCAATGTGTTTCTCTTTGCCTATTGTTTACAAATAAATATTTGAAAGAAGGACAGATTATTATGGCCTGTGAGCAGATTTCACAAATAAAAGAGAATTTTCCCCTTGAAAGCCTAGGACAGTTTGACTACACAGAGGTTACTGCCAGTATGTAATACAAAACTCTCTGCAACCTTGGAAATTCACGGGTATTTTTTCCCTTTTGATTTTATTGAATGTCCTATAACTGCTCTCTATTGTACAGTCTACCACTCAGCAGGCAGAAAAAATGAAAAGCAACTTCTAGTAGTTTTTGCCTTTGAATAGAAAGAAAGGTGAAGGTAGTGTATGTAGATAGGTGGCACTCATCACTCTGTCTTACCAACCTCCTGCAAGTTGTGATCTCTGGAAAACTTCAAGATACATCAATATTGGTGATGATAAAGGAAGTTAAGAAAAGAAGAATGAAGTTGAATGCTTTAAAATAATTTTGTTTGACATTAAGGTTTCTTACTTAAATCTTTATTGCACTCAACAAGTGTTTCTTCTGGAAAAAAGATTGCTGTGCCTGTGAAGACATGTAAGTATAATCTATTGAGAGCACATGGAAGCCAAAGGGATTTCATCGCTGTCTTCTGAAAAGTAGTTTTTGTAAGGACATAAAAGGCTTGTTTTCTGTGATTTTTGTCAATTGGACACAAAATTTGTTGTTAAGATACTAAAATTCAGAGAAGATGAGAAGTAGGCAAAGTATAGAAGTAAAAATTTACAGGACACTATTCACAGGGAGCTTTTTTCTCTTCAGAACAGGATATTCGGAAAGAAACGGGAATCAGTAAGGGTTCTGTTGAGATCATACCTACTTTTCAGATGGGATTTTGAAAGAGGAAAAGATACTACTGTTTTCTTTTTATTTTGGATTTTTTTTATGTGGGGTGGAGGACTTGTTTTGCTTGCCTTTGCACAATTATACTGATTCTGTCAGGAATTGGTTTGGTTTCATTTTCTTTCTCTATATTCAACACCTATTTGACATTCTTTTTACAAAGTCCTTTTTTGATTCTACCTGTTTGCCCTGAGAATGTGGATTTTATCATGTGATAGCATATGGTACCTGTTAAGAATATGATATTTCTTACACATTTAAAAAAATACATACAAATTAATAAAATTTCTTTACAAATGTATTTGTCTGTCAGATTTGTCTAGTCTACTGTATACTGCTACAATATACTGTATTCTGCCTCATGTGCACTTTTTACACATTTAGTGAGAGGTCTGCAGCAAAAAAATATATAATCTATAGAAAGAGCAGTCCTTAAAAAGACTACTAACTCACAACTGCTTGTCCACACCATCACCTGAAAGGATGACCTGAAACTTTTGGGAAGCTTAGATGTAAACTAATTTGTATATCTTTCTCCTAGGTATGAGGAGATCCTCATGTCTACCCTTCCTCTAGATTCATTCTGGATTTGTGGTTTCCATCAGGATTACTTTATGATGTTCTTATCATGTGTGATCTTAAAATAGGCTTAATTAATTGTCCTGGTTCTGCATGAACATTGATTTAAAGTCTCAAAGTGTGTCTTTACTGGAGAAAGGAGAAAACTCTAAGACCAGTCTTCTTGTAACACAAGATGTGCCACTGCTACAGCACCGCCACTCTACATCATGGCAGCATCATACTTTGCTATTGTAAGTGAAAATCAGATGCACTATTTTTAGGCAGCTGGAGGAATTAAAGTTATTTGGCAGATGTCTTCATTAGAAAAGCAGGAAAAAAAAATGTAGAGAGCCAGGACTGAACTCACAAAACTGAGGGTTTTTTTCTTCTTTTAATCAAGTTATATCATCTTGCAAAACCTAGTAATTTTTTATTTAATGGGAAGATATCTGTGGTTTGGGGAGTAAGTTATTGATAAATTGTAATATGAGTGAATTCATCCTTCATTGGATTTCATAGATTGAGCATTCCTTTTATTGTCTTGGAAAAGCACTTTAGACTGATAGTTTTAGACTTAATGGGGGACTTTGCAGTGTTGGGTTTAGAGTTGGACTCGGTGATTTTAGAGGTCTTTTCCAACTGAAACGATTCTATGGCTTTAGGAATGTTCTCTCTATCTTCTGCCCTTGCTGCAAAGCGTTTAGTGCATCCACAGAACAGTGTGGTAAGATTTTCACAAAGAGGGAACTGGCTTTCCAAAACGGACTTAGCTGTAGAAATCTGAGCTGTCAGAGACCTGAGGAGATTCCAGCTGCTGTGTTATTGAAAACAGCAGAAACAGGTAAGTAGGCAGTTATTTTACAAGATATATTGGAGTCTATTCACAGGTATTCAGGAAATTTATCTTCATATTTTCTAATTTGATTAAAATTCTACTGTCTTCCACTCTTTTTTTTGATCTTCTCAAAATAAAAATGTGAAGGAGCTCATCTGTTTCTTATGTATAGGTATCTGTCACATGGAGAATTTAAAAAAGCTATGTTTTGCAATGGTTTTATTATGGAATTTACATTTTACTGGTCCTGTGAGTACAGCATAACTTAATGGAATTTAAATTCTGTATAACAAAACTGTAAGCCTGATACAAATGGGGACAGGCTTTTTAGCAGGGCTTGTAGTGACAGGACAAGGGGTAATGGTTTTAAACTCAAAAAGGATTTAGACTAGATGTAAGGAAGAAATTTTTTAGCATGAGGGTGGTGAGACACTGGCCCAGGTTGCCCAGAGAGGTGGTAGGTGCCCCATCCCTGGAAACATCCAAGGTCAGGCTGGACTGGGCTGTGAGCAACCTGATCTGGTGGAAGGTGTCTCTGCTAATTGCAGAGAGGTTGGACTAGATAACCTTTAAAGGTCCCTTCCAACCCAAACCGTTCTATGATTCTATAAATCTACTTCAAATCAAATAAAAGCTGTGATTTCTGCTGTCATATTATTCTGTATTTTTAAGTGGTTGATATATCTGCTGATATAAATGTTCTGGTAATTAAGTATGCTACAGTTTTGACACAAAGAACTCAGTTTAGCCATGCCTGAAACCTTTCCAGGAGCGTTTCTACGACACCACGGACTGCACTAATTAACCGCAAGTTCTCTAAACTATACAGATTTCCTTACAGATTTGCTATACAGTGCCAGATTTTATCCTTGATCATGTTTGAAGAGGAGATCTCAGAAGCCCCTCTGTCCCATCCAGGGTCAAGAAGCATGAAACAGGCTTCCCCAGCACCTGCCACCAGTTCCCATCTGCAGGGTCGACTCCCTGCATTGGTCTCCAGCTACATTTGGGGTGTCGTTGGGTGGCTGATGCATCCACACAGGACTAGCAGATAGGACACAGTGCCTGTGGGAGGATAATTTAACATGCACTGGCTTCCTTTCACCTCCACCAGTCCATGCTGGTACCATCATTTGGAGTGGTTGGAGTCAGGAGTATTGATATATTTAATCAGTGTCACATCTCTATTAAGATGCTGTTTGAAAACAAACAAAAATCCCCACCTTTCAAAATCTGTAAAACAAGAAAAGGGTAGATCTTATTTCACCTTGGAGAGAAGTGACATTGAATTCTGTTTATGGCATTAGAGGCTGCTTTTATTGTAGCTGCTGTTCTTTATCCCCAGATTAAAACAGACTTAAGTGAAATGAAAGCACAGGGTTATTTTTTACATGTAGAAGACAGACTCCAGCATGATTGGTCATCCCTCCTCCATGTAAAATTATGTCCATGTTAATCAATTAGTAATATTCAGGAGATACTGTAAGGAATAATATTCTTTGATAGAGCTGTGATAAATGCTGCCCATTTCCAGCTCTGTATTCAAAATTAATCCTTGCAATGTGGAACTGGGAAGACTCCTTGCCAAAGCAGGTAGTATACTGGATAGTCCAGGAGGAATACATTTTAGTCATCATAATTATCATAGAATCATAGAATGGTTTGAGTTGGAAGGGACCTTAAAGATCATCTAGTTCCAACCCCCCTGCCATCAGCAGGGACACCACCAATTATGTTAAATTAATCCTGGAGGAAAAAAGCATGTGTCCCTGAAGTGCTGTTGAGATCCTTACGTTGAAAACTACTGTGTGCCTTAATTTTTGCTGGGCTCCTACCTTCCACCATTGCCTAAATACTGACTCTTTCAGCAGCAGCAGCAGCAATGGTGCTGTCAACCAGAGGGGCTTGCCACATTTGTCCTTCCTCCTCAAAGGACCACAAACACTCTTCTCCCTCCATCCTCACTGCTTTGTGCTTGTTCATACGTCATGAGACTTGTGAATATTTAGTAGCTGGGGGACCTGCCTCATTTACTTGGAAAATTAGGAAGATTTGGCACTGCTAAAATCTAGAAGTTATTTTAAAATTTATTTTGTAACCATAGTTATCCCATCCTTCTTGACTACTGCTGGAAGCAGAATTAGTAATCTCTGTAGTGTCAGCTTATACTAACTAATACATACTAATACTAAAAAGAAATCATTATACCACTTGTTTGCTATCAAATATAGAACAACAAATATCATCTAACATCCAGTGCCAAAATAACACATTACATCTCACATTTCTGTGCCCAAGGAATCCGGGATCATGCTCCCATTTAATGTTTAATTTATCTCCCTGGAAATTACTTTAAAAATCATCAAGTAACTTCTGCATCTTCCATGGATTTACTCTCATATTTTAAGAGGTAAATTTTATCTCTTTATTGTTGATACTGTCAGTGTTAGAGTATCCAAGGATACTTGACCACTTTACTAAAACATGATTTGAAATAGCCAGTCTTCTGTATAAAAATATCAGCAGGTTTCAAACAGGACATTTCCGTACACAGACATGGAAATAATTTCTTCACATTGTTACAGTGCAGACAGAGGCTGTTATTATGTTAATGTTATTTAAATAATAAAATAAGCTTCACATACGTATTGTTTGCTCAGAGTATCGAGTCCCTGAAGACTTTTATCCTTTTGCTACACAATTTCTCATTCCATAAAATCCTGTCAGTCTGATTGAAAATGTGGACTTCTTCCTGTAATAAACTTAAAAGAGTGTTCTTTTACTTTTTTTGAGAAACTATTATCTTGTGATCTTGAAGTTCCTAGTCCTAATCCCATCAAAGAAAACCAAATGTTTTTAGAATTTTACACTGAACACCTAACAGTTGCAATCATACTTTTGATCTGTAAGTGGCAGTATTTATTTGTTGGAGCTCGTAGCATTTATACCAGGAAGGTCTGATGATTGTGAAGTCCTAGGTGTCACATTGCTTCATTTCCACCTATGCTGTATGTAAATCAGCTGCGGTGTCATGCCAGGGAGAAGCAAAATTTATGGAATAATTGCTGGCATTTTGCAATTATTCCATTTTTACGTTACAGCTTAGTACACATCTGAGAGAGAGGTTTTCGTAAATGGAAATCCCACAAATATTCGGTATGATTTTGGGTATTTTTGTCTTTCTCTATGTTTAGAAATGCTTTTCCATCGGTTTATTAACACAAAATTGTGGTTTGACCTCCTTACACCCTCCAGTTTTGGCTAAGGTACAGTACCTGCATCTAACCCTCCCGAGTCTTATGGAAGGGCTTGGAATATCAGCCCAAATCTCTTCTTCAGCTGCTGTCTCACCAAATATTTACTGACCACAACTTTAACTTAAGTTATAATGCAAGGTTTGTACTTAATGTGGATTATGTCTGTATACAGAAGATCTCAGAGGTGGAAATCCTTTTCACTTGAGCTGGCTGGGTCCTAGGTGACAGCTTCCAAGTGCTCTCCCATTGTCTAGGGTTTGTATTTTTTTGGTATGTTCCTATCTGAACAGCTGAAAGAGCAACATTAGAGACTCCAGAGTCATTCTGTCCTGAAGGCATATCTTTGAGTCGTCCAAATAAAATCTCACAGAATCACAGAATATTAGGGATTGGAAGGGACCTCAAAAGATCATCTAGTCCAGTCCACCTCGAAGCCCGGTACTTCTATAAACTCTTAGAAAATAAGGGTGTGAAATTATGCATATATTACCTAGCCAGATACTTTTAGATCTCATCACTCCCTAGTGAGTATGGAAGTCATTTTATTGGAGAATTTTTGGGCCCCATACAACCCCACAGAGTCTGCCTTGCACTAATAACCATCCTGTTGGATGTATGCCTATGAAGTGTATTCACGTAAGGGTATTCACCATAAGCTGAAGGAAGACCATTACATGGTACATATTAAAGTATTTCTGTACTAAATATCATTAATTTAAATGCTTCCACTTTGTAGTCAACTTTTGCAACCTTCCAAAGCTACATATTGGATACCAATGAGACCTTTCTGAAAGAACAGAACTTCTCTTTCTAACTTGGCAGGTCATGATATTATTCAGCTATGATATTCCAAACTGGGAACAGTGCTACATTAGAAGAGTGAGAGCTGCCCATCTTGAAACACGATGAGTATGCCAGATTTACTGCTTGAGAGATTATTTTCAGGAACATACAATAAATTCAGCCATTAACTAAATTGCCTGAATAAGAAAAAAATTCCTGAAAGAAAGACTCTAGGATATCAGCCTGGATTTTAAATCTCTTAAGGTTTACACTGGTAATTTTTCTCAAAAAATCCATACACACTCTAGCCAAAACAAAACCTTTACTGTGTTTCTTTTCCTTAATTCAGTCTCAGGAGGGGATTAAATATTTGTGTTGCTTCCTAAAAATGCATAATGTCGTTTGATCCCCCTTATTAATAATATCTCACTTGGTCCTTTCACAGTATTATCAGAAAGATATATATGTTAATCTTTCTGATAATACACATTTACCTGATATAGATAGATTTGACATGTGTGTATATGTATGTAGGAAATATCAGATAAAGTCTGTAGCCAACTATGCCATTCCAATATTAAAAATGTTGAGTACTGTATCACTGAAATATAGTGAGTTGACTGTATCAAAGAGTTGGTGTCTGAGATTGCCAGATTTGTTTGGTACAACACGTTCCTCAAAGACACAAAACCTTTTTCAGAGATTTGCAGAACGCAGAACTTTCTTCTCTGGAAGAGTCTTTCAATTATATCTTACTTATCACTGGGTTAACAGCATAAACTAAAAACAATCCACTGTTCTCAGACTTCATGGCACTGAACATTTCTCACTACAGCCCTGAGAGATGACACTTGACATAGTAATATAGACCCTCAGCTCCTTACCCTGAGGGATTTTTGACATTCACAGCAACGTTGCTCAGATACAATAACCTGAACCACTGCCTACGTGGTTCATTATGGGCATTCTCAAATGATCTCTGTACTACATATGTAGGAAGATGGTGATGGAGAGACTCTTGATCTGTTAAGTACATGTAGGGA
>NW_010308773.1:12354-13607 GCF_000700745.2 Antrostomus carolinensis
GTATCAGGAGTCAGTTGTATGTAGGATTATGGGTCCAACTGCCTCCCACAGTATTTCCTACACCCTAAAACCAGCTCAACAATGGAGTTTCTGAGATATTTTCACATTATAATCCTGGTGTTAATTGCTCAAAAATCAGTGCTGTGGTACAGTGGAAAAAAATTGCCTTTCAAAACCCTTCTTTCCTACCAGCCACATGGAGCCAAGTTTCCTCTGTTTCTGCCTCTGGTGTGGGATACCTCAGGATTTACACAAAATACCCATATTTTTAAAGGAACATGGATTATTTGAGGTGCAAGTTGTAAATCTGCAGTATTCCAAAAGGTATTGGTTTTGTTATAATGCATTACAGGAAAATTGCAATACAGAACAGGAAAACAATTTCCTGCTCACACTAAATGTTTAATTATGCAGCTGTTGTCACTCAATAAGTTATGCTCTGAGTTTAGGTCAAGCAGCAGTTTTATTTAAATAACAAAAAGTAGAATGATTTAAAGTAATGTAACATTCGTGTAATATATTATGTTACATTCATTAATGTTGTATAACATGTATAATATATAGCATCTATATGTATGATATACATGTTTGAAATAATCTAATGCAAAATTTAAATACATTAGAAGGGAGTTACTAAATTTGTATGCAAATGTATGAATCTAAGAACAATCAATAAATTTGTGCTATGTGTGCTACTCAACTGCAGAGGGCTGCATATTTGACCTGGAAGGAGAAAGTTCTTTTACATAAGTGCTCCTCCTCCTCCACCTCTTTTAAAATCCCTGATTTAAATTAACATTTTAACCCTTGACTGTGTTTGTGTGATGAACGTGATCTTCTCTAAAATTCTTCCTTTCAGAAGGTGGTATATATGCTTTGATAATATCTAGTGTAAATGGGTGGAAAGAGGAACCTTGACCTAGAAATGTTCTGGTTTTGTTGGAAAGAGTAAGTTTAAGATTTTTTTTTTTTCTATATTTGTAAATTTTCACTTAGCAAATATCTCTCCTGTAGTTTTAAATGTATAACTTCCCTAAAGGTAACACTACCAAATCTCCCCAGTGCCTTTCTGAATGACTGAAAGGCTCACATGCTTTGTTTTGTATTTATATACTTACTCCAGTATAAATGTTGAAAAAACATGTCTGTCCTAGAAGCTAGAAAGTATATTTGTTTTCCATACAGGATATGGCATGTGTTTGCACTTGTTTTTAACTAGGAGGTGTAGAAGGGGCATAAATATATATATATTT
>NW_010308774.1:0-3044 GCF_000700745.2 Antrostomus carolinensis
AGGGGACACTGTGTCCTTGGCCACCATCGCACCCGGCACCCCCAGTCTGGGGCACCCGCTGTCCCTGGCAGATCATGGCACCCCGATATCTCAGGGCACCCAGCTGGTTGTTGCACCCACACAGCTCACTGCACCCCCACCAGGGACACCCCAAGCTCTGGCTGCACCCTGATATCTCGGGGTCCCCCCATGTCCCCAGCTGGTCACTGCACCACAGATCACAGCACCCCCTGCACCCCAGATGGGTCAGAGCACCCCGACCCCGGCTGATCCTTGCACCCCATCTGGGAGCACCCCAAACCCTGGCTGGTTGGGGCACCCTGACATCTCGGGGCTCCCCAGCCAGTTGTTGCACCCACAGAGCTCGCAGCACCCCCAGCACCCAACTGGCTGGGGCCCCCCCCAGCACCCCAAGCACCCAACTGGCTGGTGCACCCCAGATGGGTCAGAGCACCCCAGCCCCAGCTGGTCCTTGCACCCCAACCAGGGGCACCCCAAACTCTGGATGGTCCTTGCACCCCGATAGATCACAGCTCCCCAGGTGGTTGCTGCACCCACACAACTCACTGCCCCCCCATCAGGGCACCCCAAACCCTGGCTGACTGGGGCACCCTGACATTTTGGGGCTCCCCAGCCACTTGTTGCACCCACAGTCACTGCACCCCATCGGGGGCACCCCAAACTCTGGGGCACCCTGATATCCTGGGGCTCCCCAGCTGGTTGTTGCACCCACAGAGCTCACAGCACCCCGAGCACCCAACTGGCTGGTGCACCCTGGATAGCTCAGAGCACCCCGACCCTGGCTGATCCTTGCACCCCATCCAGGGGCACCCCAACCTCTGGCTGGTTGGGGCACCCTGATATCTTGGGGATCCCCAGCTGCTCGTTGCACCCACAGTCACTGCACCCCATCAGGGCACCCCAAACCCTGGCTGGTCAAGGCACCCTGACATCTTGGGGCTCCCACACATCTCAGCACCCTGAGCACCCAACTGGTTGGTGCACCCTGAGAGCTCAGAGCACCCCAACTCTGGGTGGGGGGCTCCTCACCCCCCACCCAGGGGCACCCAGCCCCCCACGGGGGGCACCCAGCACCCCAGGGGACCCACGTTGACGATGGCCTCCTTGGTCTGCGCCATGTCCGAGATGACCCCGTCGGTGATGATGAGCAACACGAAGTACTGGGACCCATCCAGCACCTCTGCCGCCGAGCTGGGGAGGGGACACGGGGAGTGACACCGGGTGTCACAGCACCCTTGGGTGGGTGGGGGAGGGTGCTGGGACCCCCCCTGGTACCGGGCGACGTGGTTGACGACGGGGGCGAAGTTGGTGGGTCCGTAGAGCTGGACGCGGCGCAGGCTGCGGTGATAGGCCTCCAGGACACCCTCGATGCCACTGCAGGCGGGGTTGGCTGTGTCACCGTTCTGCAGGACACGGAGACAACCCTGGTGACACCCTTGTCACCGTGTCCCTCAGCCCACCCTTGGGGACAGACCCTCACCAGCAGAAATTCATGGAACGTGTGTAGAAAAAACCCTGGTGACACCAATGTCACCATGTCCCTCACCCCATCACCTTCCTCACTGATGTCACCATGTCCCTAATCCCACCACCCTCCTCACTGATGTCACCGTGTCCCTAATCCCATCACCATCCTCCTTGGGGACAGCCCCTCACCAGCAGGAACTGATGGAACATGTGTAGAAAAAACCCTGGTGACACCAATGTCACCATGTCCCTAATCCCACCACCCTCCTCACTGATGTCACCGTGTCCCTAATCCCATCACCCTCCTCACTGATGTCACCATGTCCCTAAACCCATCACCCTTCTCATTGATGTCACCACGTCCCTCACCCTATCCTTGGGGACAGCCCCTCACCAGTGGGAATTAGTGAGACACATTAAAAACTGGTGACAACAGCGATGTCACCGCATCCCCAACCCCATCACCTTCCTTTGTGGCTGTCACCATGTCCCCAGCCCCACCCTTGGGGACAGCCCCTCACCAGCGGGAACTAGTGAGACACATTAAAAACTGGTGACAACAGCGATGTCACCGCATCCCCAACCCCATCACCTTCCTTTGTGGCTGTCACCATGTCCCCAACCCCCCCCCTGCGGACAGCCCCTCACCAGCGGGAACTCGTGGGACACGTGTGTGTCCCCAACCCCATCACTGTCCTCACCAATGTCACCATGTCCCTCACCCCATCACCCTCCTCATCTATGTCACCGTGTCCCTGAATCTATGTCACCTAAACCATGTCCCTCACCCCACCCTTGGGGACAGACCCTCATCAGTGGGAATTCATGGGATGTGTAGAAAAAATGCCAGTGACAACACCAATGTCACCATGTCCCCAACCCCATCGCTGTCCTCACTAATGTCACCATGTCCCCAACCCCATCGCTGTCCTCACTAATGTCACCATGTCCCCAACCCCATCGCTGTCCTCACTGATGTCACCATGTCCCCAACCCCATCACTGTCCTCACTAATGTCACCATGTCCCCAACCCCATCGCTGTCCTCATCAATGTCACTGTGTTCCTCACCACATCACTGTCCTCACCACTGTCACCACATCCCTCACCCCATCCCTGAGGACAGACCTTCACCAGTGGAAATTCATGGGGTGGGTATAGACACCACGGTGACACCAATGTCACCACGTCCCTCACCCCACCCTTGGGGACAGTCCCTCACCAGTGGGAATTGGTGGGACAGGTGTAGAAAAAAATGTCACTGACAACACCAATGTCACCGTGTCCCCAACCCCATCACCCTCCTCACCAATGTCACCACGTCCCTCACCCCCCCCTTGGGGACAGCCCCTCACCAGCGGGAACTCGTGGGACACGTGTCCATCGGGTGGGATCTTGGCACCGAAGCCCAGGGCGGGGAACATCTTGTCACTGTCATAGTCCTGGATGATGTCCCCCACCGCCCTGAGGGCCATGGCGTAGGCGTTGGGCTGGTAGGGGCTCAGGTAGTGCAGGGACGTGGACTGGGAGGGGTTCCCTGCGTGGGTGGGGGGGGGT
>NW_010308775.1:0-3313 GCF_000700745.2 Antrostomus carolinensis
AGGCACCCCTCCTGCACCCCCAGACAAACCTCAGGGGCTCAGAGGGGAAAGGCCAGGAGGGATTGGGGGGATTTAGGGGACAGCACTCTTGGGGTCAGCCTGGCCGTGGTGGGCAGGGGCAGAGGGGCTGGAGCTCTGCCTTCACCTCCCACAGACCATGTGGGGGACGGCAGAAACCTCGTGGAACATTAGAAAATGGGCTTTGTTAGGGAGAAGGCGGTGGTGGATACAAAGGACGGGCTCAGGAGCCGAGGACAGGCTCAGGAGCCGGTCAATGATGCTCTGTTCCTCCCTGCCAGCACCGCAGAGAGCCAACGACTGCCCAAAACGAAGCAGTTTTTTATTGGCATCCCATCAGAGCTTCACCCTCATCCCATCAGAGCTTCACCCTCATCCCATCAGAGCTCTGTGCACATCCCATCAGAGCTTCACCTTCATCCCATCAGAGCTTCACCCTCATCCCATCAGAGCTTCACCCTCATCCCATCAGAGCTCTGTGCACATCCCATCAGAGCTTCACCTTCATCCCATCAGAGCTTCACCTTCATCCCATTGGAGCTTTCAAAATTCCCCCACGCAGCTCCCGGGGCTCACAGGACCCCAACAATGAGCCAGCCAGTGATTTCTGGAGCAGTTGGTGTCTATTTTCCAGACTCTGAACAGATCTGGGAGGGATTTGGGGCACAAACCACAAGATGCCCTTGCAGCCCTCCCCTTGAATCACGCAGACACGTTGGGATGGGTGTTCCAACACAGAGTGGGGAAACGTGGCTGCATCCACTGTGTCCATCTGAATGCAAACACCTCCCCAAACCCCAAATAACGTTGCAAAACCCACCCAGGTGTAACCCCCGGGTGAGGGGGTGTCTGGAAAGCGATGCTGGCATCAGGGAGGGGGTATGGGATGGGTGGAGTTGGGCACTGAGCACATCCTGCATCCCATCACCAGAGCTGGAGGGGAAAATCACCATCTCATGGCACCGGTTTGTCTGGCCCTGCCAGCAGGTGGGTGAGCTGGTGACAACCTGAGTTCATAAGAAGGTCCCCCCAGCTCAGTGGTGAGATCAAACCAAGGGAAGTTTATGGGGAACCTGCTCTGCATCATCAGATGGGGCCAGCGTTGGGCTGGATGGGCCCACTCACAGCCAGCAAACACATGGAGAGGGGCAGATGGAGGTGAGACCCCTTACCCCGTGCTGTGAGAAATAGCAGGAAAATGGGGAATTGGAGGGTTTGAGGGTGTAGGTGGAGGCCGTTCTGCAAGCACCAGGGATGGGACAATTTGGTGCCACAGGTGAAGAGCAGTTTGGTGACATGGTGCCTTCAGTAAGCTGTCGCTCATGGAAATCACTGTCATGGTGTGCAGGGATGCTGGAGCCACGTGCTTGTGTTAGGGCTCATCATCCCAAGCACCATGTTTAGAACAAAGGGTGATGGCTTGAAACTGGAAGAGGGGAGGTTTAGATGAGATGTGAGGAAGAAATTCTTCACTGTGAGGGTGGTGAGACACTGGCCCAGGTTGCCCAGAGAAGCTGTGGCTGCTCCTCCCTGGAAGTGTTGAAGGCCAGGTTGGATGAGGCTTTGAGCAACCTGGTCTAGTGGAAGGTGTCCCTGCTGATGGCAGGGGGGGATGGAACTGGATGAGCTTTAATGTCCCTTCCAACCCAAACCATTCTATGATTCTATGATCATCACAAGGCCACCCCACATGCTGCCTGGGCAGAAACAATGGGTTTGCATGTTGCCATTTCTTCTGATTAAGCTGTGAAGGATCATTTCCATGAGTACAAGCACGTTGTGAATCCAGTCCTCGTTTCCTACCTGGTTTGATATGAGAGAACATCCCCTTCTGCTTCAACAATGGGACATTGAAAATCAGTTACACACCAGCTCAGCCTGGTCAAGTTTTCAGTCTGAAATAGATAACAGGAGACGTGAGGTGTCAAATCTTTAACATAAAGGTAATGATGTCAGAATAAACCGTTTTTGTGGAGCCAGGAGTGTTGTCAACAGGCCAAGAGATGGACTAAGCACGCGCCCAAGAAAAATTCAACTAAAGGGCACAGTGACAAAAGTTTCTACAGTCACCAGAGAACCCCCAAAGACAACCAGTGCGTGTGTGAAAAGGGCGTTGAAATGTATTCATGAGTGCTTAGAAATGTCATGAATATGTTAATAACTTCTTGGGAAAGTAATGAATATGCATGTTTTGATAGTCTAAAGCTTTTGTCGAGATGAGTCAGGATGCACAATAGGTGGAACGATCCCCCCGCCCCGTGCATCCAGCGCTGTAATAAAGAACACCGGCTTCGTAAGACTACACTGGTGTCAAGAAGTTCATTCCCATTTCCAGTGACAGGTTTATGGGTTTTTCCTCAAGTTTCCCCTTGGTTAAGGTGTGTGAGATGGGTGTGGAGGGCTACGTGTGCAACAACACATGTCGGGAGAGACACGGCTGGGCAGAGCTGGAGGAAAGGTGAGAAGAGATGAAACAAACCCCATCCCTTTGGTCTCACAACATCCACCCCGCTCTGCTGGGGAAGGTCTGAGGGGGCTGAAAAGGAGGGAAGAAATATTCTCACAGGGAGCAGAGGAGGAGGAATGGGCTTTGGCAGCAGCTGGGAGGGGTTAGGGTTTGGTGGTGGGAAAAGCTTTCTGCTGGGAAAGATGGGAAGGGGCTGCCTGGGAAGGGATGCAAAACCTTGTTGTCTCTGCATCAGGAGATGAAAAATGGGCAAATCCCAGGAGAGCCATGCCCAGGAACACTCTACATCCCACCACAACAGCCCCATGGGCACCAAAACCCCACAGCATCCTGCATCCCACACCTTCCACCCCGAGGCCATTGGCTGTGACTATCAGCCCAGGGGGTACCAGTAAATCCTTGTGCCCTGTCTTGGGTCCAGCAAAGCCTGGCTCAGCCTGCAATAGCGGGTGCAGGGGACCCCATCCTTGCCCGAGCACTGACTGCAACGCTGGCACCCGCGTTTCCATGTCCCCTGGTCCCCACACCACGCTTGCCCCTTCTCCCACTGGCGTGATTTCAAAATTCAGCGTATCCCCTTCTGTCCTGGATGGCAATTTTCCCAGCAGAGCCCACGGGATTTACCAGGAGTGTCAGGAAAACCAGACTTTGTCCTCACACTCTTTGCCATGAATACAGACTAAGGCTGAGGGGCTGTTTTAACTCTTTTCCTGGGATGATTTGAAAACCTGGAGAATTACTGCCAGACACTGGCCATGCGAGAAACTTCGCGAGCCGAGCGGTTAAACAGAAGCCGCCGCAAAGACAGGGCGGAAAGAGGCGATGCTG
>NW_010308775.1:3326-7330 GCF_000700745.2 Antrostomus carolinensis
GCTGAACCAGTAACCTTCAAACCCTGAGGAATAAAATTTATACTAATGCTGGCAGTTTGATATCTGGCCATGAATTACAGTTAAAATCCCGCCGTGTCCCACGCACATTGATTGGTACAGAAATAAAACTACAGCCAAGAGTTTTGGTAGGATGGAGCTGGACGAGCAGGGGAGAATTGTCATTTAAACGCTGGCTCTTTGAAAACTGAGCCCTTCTGTGTCTTTTTAAAGCAAGTTCAGGAAAGGAAAGTGCAAATAAAAGACCCGAAAGCTGCTATTTTTTGCAGGGGTGGGATGGCAGGGCTGGCGCTGGGCTGTCCGCCCCGGGCAGTGGGACTGTCACCCTGTCCCTGCCCATGGCTGTGGGGCAGGCAGAGGGAGTGGGGCAGCAGGAGCTGTGCCTCTGTGTGCTGAAGTGCAAGATGTTAAGCAAATAAAAGCAATTTTGCAAACACAACACGGCCCAGACATGTCCCCAGGGTGCCAGGACAGGGTGGCTGCTTGGCTTGGGGACATCAGCCAGCCAGACCCCAAGTGTGGGCGGTGGGATCTGCCTGCTGAAACCCTGCAGAGTTTCCTCTTTTGCATGCTGAAGGGCTGTTAACGCAGAGATTACAGCAAAAATCAGCTTAAAACCCATTTATCTGAGCTGAGTGGAGCCTGTGTGTGTGTCCTGGAGATGTGCAGAGCTGTCAGCGGGGCCATCACAACGTTGGTGGCTGCAAACCCACCCCGGCCAGAGAGCCCAGCAAACCCCAGCCACGCGGCTGTGTGCGATGGTTAATTAAGGGCAGGGGGTAATTAAACAGGCACACCTGGAAATAGCTCTTTCTGTAGCTCCCAGGCTTAACCAAATGAGTGAAGTTTGCACTGGTGTAATTAAAACGATGTGGTTCACCATCTCGTCTACACCAGGGAGGAACTCTGCAGCTCCACTCTTCATAAGCCCACGTGGAAAGATCCCATCCAGCTCCAGTGCTGCCTGACCCCAACCTCTCACCATCAGGGTGCCCATTAACACCAGTCCATCAAACCAGTCTGGCACCTCAATGCCTCCATCATCCCCCCTGCAGCCGCCTGGACACAGGTGATGGCAAAGCACAGGGCTCTCGGCCGCTGTCACCACAAATCTAAAGGAAAAAAATCAGTATTTTGGCATTTATATTCATATTTCTCAAACAATCTCTTTTTTCTCTGCTTGTCCTTTTAGGTGTTAAAATACCCCCAGAATCACTAGTGACCAGATGGTTTCATTTTGGTTGTATTAATGGTAAAATCCTGCGAGCCAGTGAGCATCCCGTGAAGCTTGGCAGCTATGGAGTGACATCCTTCACGGCTGATGCATCACAACAGCACACAGGTGCTGGCAATGCCACCACCACTGCCACCACCCGGGGTGAATTCCCAGTAGACTGGTCCTCGATAGAAAAATGTTGCCCCTGTCTTTTTCCTTTCTTTCCTAAATCTGGATTTAGCTGTTTTCAGATCGAAGAGATGACGTCGAATGTGATGGAGATGAAGGAGGGGATGTGGTGGAGGAAAGTGAGGGATGAACAGCAGCCCCAAGCCAGTGTCCAGCCCTGGTGACAATAACCCAGGTACAGGGAAACTCATTTCAGATTGCTCGAAAAAACCCATTTTAGAAATCTCTGATGCCTGGTAGTTCTCAGTGAGAAACAGGGAGAATTACAGAGAAAAAAGAGCTCCTGCCAGGGTGGAAGAGCTCAAAACCATGGGAATGACCAAGGAGGGACGTGCTAATGGGTTTCTATCATTCAGCATTTCTTCCAAACACTGAAGAGAGCAGCAAAAGGGATTTAAATTGGAGATTAGAGAGGCCACCTGATTGTGGTGATACACTCGGGGTGCGGAGAGCGGCGCATCCCCAGCGCTGGAGGTTGTCACTGTGATTAAACCAACATCTCCCTGGTGACAGTTGGGGCTTGTGCAGCTGCTGTGCTGCTCCAGGCTGGGCTGGAGATTTCCTGCAGGTTCCTCCTGCTCTGCTTTTCAGCTATTTCATAGAAATCTGGATATTTTTTATTATTTTTTTTATTTATTTTTTCATTCCACTTCTTTTTTTCCCTCTCTGGAAAGATTAAATCTTGAGTATCAGAAACCAGTGTAGCGGGTAAGAAGATTTCCCAGACTAGTCAAAATGTCATCTTGGTAAAAATGTTTGTAATAAAAAATAAAAAAGCAAAAGCCCACTATGGACTCAGGCTTGTAAAAATATCCAAAAGATGGATCTGGAAGTTTAGAAACAATTGAAGCTCAGCAGCAAAAGGGCACCCTGGGGACTGCCAGGCCCAGCACAGATATTCGTAGCAGGGGGAAAAAATCAATAAGTTAAAAAAAAAAATGCCTGTGTGCTTGGTCTTGAATTAAAAGAGAGGAACAAACCCAGATGTCTGCACCCATTTCAAATAGTTTTTGAGTTTATTGTTGTTTTGGAAATGAGAGCGAGGAAGGGAAGGCCCAAGTGAGGGGTGGTGGGATGGGGAGATGCTCCAGCTCCTGCTGCATCCCTATGGAGCTGCACCAGGGATGTCCTGGCTCCCACCCGCTGTCTTTTGGGATCTTTGGGATGCAGGTGGGTTAATCCCCAAGGAGAAAGTGATGGGACAGGGAAGGGGAACCTGAGGATGCGTCCTGGTGTCACCTATCCCGCGTGACGACAGCCACACGTGGGGTACAAATCCTTCCTCCTCCTCTCCCAGTCCCCACCACTGTCCCACTTCATCCAAGAGCATCATATTGGAGAAAAGCATCAGAGCCAAGAGGAGCTGGTAATAAACCCGGGCCAACCCCACCCCTGGAACAGCAGGTCTTGGAAAAGCCAGTTGCTCCAGCACCGCGCTGGGGCCATGTCATCACTGTGTGAAGAAGGATATTTCATAGAATCATAGAATCATTAAGGTTGGAAAAGACATCTAAGATCAAGTCCAACCGTCAACTCAACGCCACCATGTCCACTGAACCATGTTCCTAAGCTCCACATCTACTTGTCTTTTAAATCCCTCCAGGGATGGGGACTCCACCGCTGCCCTGGGCAACCCCTTCCAGTGCCTCAGAACCCTTTCAGCAAAGAAATTTTTCCTGATATCCAACCTAAACCTCCCCTGGTGCAACTTGAGGCCATTTCCTCTTGTCCTGTCAAGGATGTGCGGGTGGACATGGGTCACATCCATCTCCATAGTCTTGGAGCACCCAGACCAAACTAGATCTGCCTCCTGGAGTCATCGAGTCCATAGCTTTGCAGTTTCTCCCTCCATGTCACCTCTGTCCTTCTGCGTCATCGCAGGGCTGGACACATCCACCACCACGTCCTTCACCCCCTGAAGGAAGCACAGCTGTCTCAGTTAGGATGGCAGCTCCAGGGATGAAATTGGGTTCAAAAATTGGATTCCTGTGAGTCCCAAGCCTCACCAGGCAGGGATGACCATCAGCCACGCGCTCTGGTGGCTTTCACAAATTAAATGCAACAAATTAAATGAAGTAAAAATTTCATCCCTAGGTCAGGTGATGTCCTCAAGAACTCAGCTATGACCAGCACAGGATGTGACCCTCCACAAAATTTTCACTCTCCAGCAAATGTGGCTGCACCGGAGCAAGTGCTGAGAGCAGGAACGTGGAGGGAGAGAGACAAACCTGGGGGTGGAGAGATGCAAAGATCAAACCAGCAGCGATTTCAAAATAAAATCCAACAGCCCAGGGCAAACCTGGCGTGTCCTTGCCCAGGCTGTCATTTATGCCAATTAAAAAAAATAAATATATATATATATAAATAAAAATAAAAACTGGCTGGCATGGCACAAAGGAGAGCAGTGTGGCATTTCCTGAAGAGGGCGTGGGAAGCATCCATCCTTGGAAAGCTTTCCCTGAACAATAGGCTTGCTGTTTCCAGAAAAATAAAGTTTGCTGTGATCCACCTGTCCCCAAAAAGCAGCTATTTCAGGCTGTGACATGGTCAGCCTGGAGTCAGTGGCTGGGGCTGTCCCCGC
>NW_010308775.1:7347-10442 GCF_000700745.2 Antrostomus carolinensis
TCTCCAAGCGCTGAGGTTTGGCTCTTCACCTGCAGCTCTTGAGTTGCTGTAAAATACCTTGGGAGAAGGGGGAAAAAAACCCCAGGAGAGCTACCCAAGCACCACCCGCTCCCAATTTAAGGTGTTTCCACCTCAATTATCAGCTGGTGACCATTAACCCCCCCTGTCAATCCCCAGAGCTGTGCCTGGCAGGGCCAAGGGGGCTGGGAGAGGTTTTTCTCCTTCTCCACCTTGGCTTTTGGGGACATTTTGGCTCCAGTTGGGAATTTGGGGGTTCAGAGCTTGGTGAGCAACAGCTTTGGGGTTTTATGGAGAGATGGAGCAGTGGGTGGGTGCATCCCCATGGGGCTGCCGAGGGGCTCTGCTGCTGCTCCCTTGGGAAGGGACAGGTTTTTGGCAGGGAAGGGGGTGTCCTGCAGGTTAGTGTCACACATGTCCCCATGTCCCCTGGAAATCCAGGGCTGGGACTCACTCCCCATCCCAGATGTAGGGCTTGCTTGGGGCTCACCAAGGGCGTTCCTGGAGGTTTCAGTAGCGTATCAAGACTTGTCAAAGCCTCATCTCCAAGAGAGCTTACCTTTGGCATGGTATTTCAAAGGGGGAGTGGGGAAAACAAACACAAACCCACAACTTGGGTGGGTTTTTTGGTTTTGGTTTGGGTTTTTTTTGTTTTTTTTTCTCCCTGAGCTCTGCTCAGAAGCTGCAGCCAGGAGGTATTTGGGTGAACAGAGCAGATCCAGCATTTTCTGGTCAGAGGCGATGCAGAAGAGAAGCAGCTCCACCTAGGCAGGCACTGCTGCTAAAGCAGAGCCGACCTCAACACCAGTTCAACCATCATCAACCATTAAACATCAACCACCATCAGTTCTGGGGACCACACCAGCAGCATCTGCTTCAACCTGCAGCCAGGTTTCAAGCCAATACCAAGATCCCAAGTCTTAATGTCAATTTGGGCTGAAAATTCAAAGTTTCACTTTTACACATTTAAAAAACCTCTAGTGTTTCTTTTCTTTCCCAACAAAGCTGGAAAATTGGGGGTAAAACCACCTATTTTCAGCAAATCATTACTTGCATCCTGCAAAGCCACTCCAAGATGCACAGTGGGGGGGGAAATCCTGTGGAGAACAAAACACCACAGCAATAAAAATCCATCCCAGGTTGAAAAATATACTTATTTAAAAAAAAAGAATAAATCTTGGTTTTATGGAGTCCTGGATGTGTCTGGATTAATCCCACAAAAATCAGCATCATCCACAGAGGGGGAATATCGGCTTCTCCGCAGAAGCCAGCGGGAAAGACTTTAACCCGGTCTCATTTTGTAAAGCTGCTTATTAGTCCTCATCAACCATAATTATACTTCAAACCCAAATGAGATGTCCAACTGCATTTTTGAAAACGTATTTGAGTTTTTAAATGGGAAAAAAATAAAAGCAAAAGAATTTCTTGAATCCCAGCCAGGCTCTGAGTGTTAAAATAGACACTGCTAATGGCTCTGGGAAGCGGGGGCTGCAGGGTTTTGTGCCTTTGCTAATTAAATTCTTATTACTGACCAGTTAGGCAGAAATCAACTTGGTTTTAAGTGCTATCTGATTAAGCAGGTCCTGCAGATCAGTCTGGGTTGTTAACTGGAGGGCAAGAAATCTTCTCCCCACCAGCCCCCCCCCGGGATACTCAGACCAGGCAGGGTTTCTGCTCACCCTGCCTATGAAATATCCCCTTTTTTTTCCAGCACTGCCACTCTCCTGGGGGGAAACACATCCCAGGGACCAAGCCAGGTATGGGAAAACCTTTCAGAGCCAGGAAGGAAATGGGAAGGAAATGAGGGAAAAGGGGGAAATGAGCCACAGGCAGACCAACCCCCCAGCAGGTTGCTGCTGCCCGGCACACGCTGGGCCATGTCCATTCACAGGCTTTTCCAAATATTATCCCAATATTTTCTTTCAGTTCCCAGATAAATGGGCCTCTTCAGCAGGTTTTAAGCCCGCTCTGTTCCAACATTTTCTTTAAGGCAGCAGAGGAAATGTTTGGGTTACGCCGAGCTGCTGAATCCCACTTTCAGGGCTGAGCTGGAAGAGGTTTTCCAAGATAAAATAGAGGCAGTGTTGGGTTTTTGCCTCGTTTCCTTGGGAAATATGAAGAAGGACACATCACCCCTTAATCTTCCTTTCTTTCTGCCTCCTCTCTCACACTGTGGTCCATCTTCCCCATGCTTTCCTGTGGGCTGCACAGGTTTCTGAGCATGTTTCCAGCTTTCCAGCTCCATTAGGAGAGGGCACTTTGCAGTCTCTACCCAAGATGAGCTTCCTCTGCAGCAATAATCGATGTCTGAAGTTAAATAACACAAATAAACCCACAAAAACCTCCTTGAAAAATTAATCCAAAAGGTCTTTCCTTGTAGTTGCTTTTCTTCTGGCGTCTCCACCAAGCTCTGAATTTTCTGCTGTAGCTGGGACGAGATGGAGGAGGTTTTGAGGCCTTGTGGGACTGGGTGAAGTGACCTGCAGAGGTTCCTTCCACCCAAAGTTATCCTGGATGGAGGATGTTGCAAGCCCATGAGCCTGGCATGAGCGAGCAGGGATGATTGCTCAGTGCCTTGCCCCAGCTGAGGAGTAGGTGCCACCAGATGACCCAGGTGGCTCAGCCAGCCCAAGGGAGGTTGGCTTTGTCCCTGGGCAGGGCAACCATATCCTGGGCTGCACCCAGAGCAGCGTGGGCAGCAGGTGGAGGGAGGAGATTCTGCCCCTCTGCTCTGCTCTCCTGACACCCCACCTGCAGTGCTGCCTCCAGTGCTGGGGCCACCAACAGCAGAAGGACATGGACCTACTGGAGCCAGTGCAGAGGAGGCCACAAGGATGATGCGAGGGCTGGAGCAGCTCTGCTGTGAGGACAGGCTGAGAGAGTTGGGGCTGTTCAGCCTGGAGAAGAGAAGGCTCCAGGGAGATCTTATAGCACCTCCCAGTACCTGAAGGGGCTCCAGGAAGGCTGGGGAGGGACTTTGGCCAAGGGCAGGGAGTGAGAGAACAAGGGGTGATGGCTTGAAAGTGGCAGAGGGGAGATGGAGATGAGATGTGAGGAAGCAATTCTTTGGTGTGAGG
>NW_010308775.1:10546-10920 GCF_000700745.2 Antrostomus carolinensis
TTATGGCAGGGGGGTTGGAACTGGAGGAGCTTTAATGTCCCTTCCAACCCAAACCAGTCTATGATTCTATGAAAATTAAAAGATGTTGAGGCTCTGAGAGTGTCCCATGGGCTGGAGGGGGGCAAGGGGAGGCTTGGTACAGGGGGACATCACTGAAGGCTTTGCCTGGCCTTATACTCTGCCCTACAACTGGTTCTTACTGGTCTGGTGGGGCCAAGGTAGATGATGTTCTCCAGGCGCTGAGGGTCCATGGGGACATGTCCTGGGGAAATGCCACCCGAGCTGTGCAGCAGAGTCCCTGGAGGGATGTCCAGGGGGGTCCAGCCCCGGTGCTGGGATGAGCTCAGTGACCGGGGACGATGTGGCACTGTCCA
>NW_010308776.1:0-8076 GCF_000700745.2 Antrostomus carolinensis
TTCCCTACAATATCCAGCAGCACGTTGGATATGAAATATGATGTGGGAACATTCAATTAACGCAATTAACTAAGACAGACTCATGCTTCATGCTAATAATTTCCATTATCCAACAAAAGCCTGTCCCATTTTTAATTTATCTGGAGCTGCCACCGAGTTTCCAGTCTGTTGCACCAGAGCCATCCAAAATGTAGGTCAGGCTTGCCAAGTCCACTTGTGCATGAAACAAGCTGTGTTGGGGGTGTGCGCATCCTCACCACCTCTCCCACTGCCAGGGTACGACCAGCATCCTGCAGATCTTCATGCTGGCCAGTGGCTGCTTTGCTCTGCTTTAGGGCTGAGGGGTGGATCCTTGATGCCTTGGGTGAAAAAATGAGCAGAAAGTTACCTCCCTGTGGTGCACTGGCTGTGTTCAGGTTGCATCAAGCCCGTGAGGGTGGCCAGCTGTCTCCAAACCCAAGATGGTACTGTGCCTTGGAAGTGGGGCCAGGTCACACAATGGTAGTGATTCCAGTGCTCCCAGTTTGGCACTGGGCACAAGCACCATGTCTGTGATGGGAAAGCGGAAGGGTCATGGCGAGCAATCCTTCCAAAGGCTTGAGCATGGGCTAAAATTATAACACCATATGGTCTAAAGTAGTTCCTGGGGGTAGGGTGAGTCATTGTGGGGGTGAGAGCTCCTCCCCAGTCTCACTGCTATTAGCAAGGAGAGACTGGGACCTGGAGAAGAAAGGGCCAAGGGGACAAGCCCAAGCACACCAGGGAGCAGCTGTGTTTTGGATGGACTCAGTGGGAGCAAACTCAGAGGCTGGGGAAGCAGCCAAGGAAGAAGGAGGCTACAATACCCAAGGGTATTACGTACAAGGGTATGAGATTTGCCTGTAGTCACTGTGACAGGCAGCTTGGGCTTCTGTCAAGCTCTGGAGGGGACAGGGAAATCCATGGATATGCCAGGCGGTCAGGAGATCCTGTGTTAATTCACCAGAACTAACACATGATCTGAGGTTTCAGTTGCTCCATCAAGAGTGACCACTGGTGACACCCCTTGGACAAAGCGCTGTTCAGATCACTAAGCTGCGTGCAGCAAACCAGCTCAGGCAGTTTCACTGGCTACAGGAGCGTTTTCCCAGGCTTGAAAAAGGGAGATTCATTCACATTTTAATCCCTTTCCATGGAGCAAAGCATCTCCTATATCTGATGCAAACTGTAATAACTCCCTTGTGAATGACATCATGATGAGAGACACCTGTTTCCCAAGATAGGATGTTATTAGGATGGGTTTTCCTCACTGGTTGTGTAACACAAATTAAACCAGAGTGACATGATAAGCATGAATGCCCTGAAACTGATGTCAGCTCTGAGGCCTCAGCCTCACATTTTCATAAAAGCTACAACGAGAAGTTGGAGGTTTTGAGATTCCATCAAGCACAGATAGAATGTTGAGGAGCTGCAAAACCCAGCTAAGACATTTAGTTATAAGGAAACATTGGAAATCTCTCTTGCATGACTGAGGAACTTTACAAACCATCCTGAAATTCCTTAAGGTACCTTTGTGAGGGTGGATCTTTCCTCTTCTGACCCTTTTCTTGTCTTTGACTTACAAAAGTATTTGAGAAATGAGGACAGGAAAAAAATTCAGATGCTATTGTGAAATAATGTACAATATAGCACTAAATAAATGGCTGCTATTGATACTGCCAGTGCAGAGGCACATGTTAGCTAGAGGCGGTAACTCAACAGGCAAGGGTGATTTCCTACCATTTCCTTCCACCAAAGAGGAAGAACAAACATTTTCTGAAGCTTCATTCTGCTGTAGATAAATCCAGCATTAGACACATGTGCAATAGCCCAGTGTGCCCCACAGACCATCTGCCAACATATCTTACAGGCTTTCATGCATCCATGTCAAACTGCTACTTAAGACTGCCCCAGTGCTCTAGCACTTCCCAACACCATGGGCAGCTTGATATGGCTTTGTAGGCTGTGAATCCCTGCTCTGGAAACTGCAGCTTTGGGTAGTTCAGAACTGGACACAAACTGCATTAACTGTGCAACAGTCAAGTGCAATGTCAATCACAGAATCATAGAATGGTTTGGGTTGGAAGGAACCTTAAAGATCATCCAGTTCCAACCCCCCTGCCATCAGCAGGGACAATGAGTCAACGAATTTCATGTATTATGTGTGCAGTCAAAGGCAGTGCAGTGGACACCGTCCAATGATTTGGTGCTTGTATTGCATGCTCCCAAGCTATCACTCAAACTGAAGTCCTAAACTTGGCCCTTTGTTGTTTTTTTGGTTGGTAGGTCATACTTATTGTAAAGAGGAAATCTTCTCTAGTCCTAAACAGCAAGCGTAATTACTATTGTTGCTCCTCAAAAATGCTGAAACTGTCTGGAAAGCAGAATGTCTGAGCTATGGATTTTTCTTTTTTTTTTTTTTTTTAAAATATTGGCTTTGACCCAAGACTAGATGAAATTCAGAAATGTTAGCCATATTCCACAATCAGTGGAGTTCCAAAAAAGTTTAATTTGAAAACAACAGTCCCAAACAAAGTCTGACCACCAGCTCACAGTCCTGTGAGATTAAATGAAAAACTTCAGGCACCAGGGTTTTTTCAGAAAGCTCAGGAGAATCCCAGCTCAATCAGACCCCCAGAGGCATTAATGTCTCAGCTGTGGTCCCAGTGGTACTGAAGATGTTATGATTTTCCTGGTAGTCGCTGTGGATTTCCAGGCTGCAAGCCTACAAGGATGCCAGCTCCAGGGCAATGTGCTGTGAATCTAACCCAGGTTCTTCCCTGTGTCCTGTGCATTGGGCTGGATAATAAGCTCACTGAAGCTGCTTGTTTTGGACAAAATGTTCCTTATTCAGTGAGTCAGCAACATTAGACTGTTTCCATTTCAGCTCATGCCGTTGGGCTGGAAAGCTCAGTGCATTTGCACAGGTTGGGAGAGGTCACTATGACAGCCAGCTGTACCTGAAGATGGTGCAGAAGCAAAAAAGAATGAAAATAAAGAGGTATGGGAGTCCAGGAAAAGTCCCAAGTTGAACAACCAACTAATCTGACAGAATCCATGTAGCAGTTGATTTACTGTGCTTGTCCCATGTAGTCTGATGTGACACTGGAAGAAATACTGAGATTCTTCTTCTTCTAGCACTGTTCTGGTCTACTCATCACCTTCAGCTTTCAGACTGGAGTGCTCAGGTTAGTCAAAAGAGAAACTGTCCACACATTGTCTCCTTTGCTGCTGAAAGCAGGACTCTGTGCAGTCTTGGAAATGCAGTGGCCCTTCTGAGGCAGCATGCTCAAGGGCCTCTGCTTCTAGGCTATCTAGCTGATGATTAAATGGGAGTGAGCCACACTGGGAGCAGTTTCCAGTAAGGAGTTGCTCTTAATTAGCAACATGTTTTTCATACGACATGCAGTGATCATAGAGAAACTTTTGAAAGCCTGAGACTCCTTAAGCTTACTCCGGAAATGGATCAGGGCTCTAATGGTGAGTAGGTTCATAACTGAAGGCAAGTTTTTAGAATCATAGAACCATGGAATGTTGTGAGTTGGAAGGGATCATCACAAGGATCATCATGTCCAATTACTGTCCTAGCATAGGACAATCCCAAGATTCAGACCATGTGTCTGAGGGTGTTGTCCAAATGTTTTTTGAATATTGTCAGGCTTGGTGCCTTGACCACCTCCCTGGGGAGCCTGTTCCAGTGCTCCACCACCCTCTGGGTGAAGAACCTTTTCCTAATGGCCAACCTAAACCTGCCCTGGCACCTCTTCTTGCCATTTCCCCTGGTCCTATCATTGGTCACCAGAGAGGAGAGATCAGGACCCACCCCTCCCCTTCCCCTTGTGAGGAAGTTATAGACCGTGATGAGATTTTCTCTCAGTCTCCTCTTCTCCAGGCTGAACAAACCAAGTGACTTCAGCATCTCCTCATACGACTTCTCCTCCAAGCCCTTCACCAATTTTGTGGCCTCCTCTGGACACTCTCTAGTAGCTTTATATCCTTTTTGTACTTTTAGATCCTTTTTATACTTTAGATCCTTTTTATACTTTTAGATCCTTTTTAAACTGCACCCAGTACTGGAGGTGAGGCCACACCAGAGCAGAGCAGAGCAGGATGATCTCCTCCCTCATCCAGCTTGCAATGCAGTGCTTGATGCACCCCAGGACACGGTGGGCCCTCTTGGCTGCCAGGACACACTGTTGGCTCATGTTCAACTTGCCATCGCCCAGAACCCCCAGGTCCCTCTCTGCAGGGCGGCTCTCCAGCCTCTCATTCCCCAGTCTGTGTGTGTGTCCAGGGTTGCTGTGTCCTAGGTGCAAAATCTGGCACTTGCCCTTGTTAAAATTCATATGGTTGGTATGAATTTTTTTTTTTTAAAGTCATTGCAAGTTCTTTCAAAAGTTTCTGTAAAAGAAATAACCCCATCTATTGGGTCATCCACAGCAGGTGAATAAATGAATGACCAGCCTTCACAGACACCTTTGCAATATTCTAAGTATTGGAACATTGTTTAAAGTTCTCCATTGATGGTCTTGACTGGCTAGAGGTTACAAATGGATCCTTAGGAGTTGTTTTTCATTAAATAGCACGCCTTGTAGCAGGTATTAATTTATAGAGCATCAAAAAGGATGAAAAATACTGTGGGCTATTACTGTCCCCAAATACCCTTCATTTACAGGACATCTGAGTCATTTTTGCAGTGGCAAGAGCAATGGTGAGCCTAGCATGAACATCAGAAGCGAAGCACATACAGTAAATGGGCAAGTTGACTTCTTTGCCAAAAAGCTTTCCCAGAATTTTGTTGACATCACATAATTTTATACATGCATACATATATGTTGAAATCTATACAGGAGGGCGTGCATGCTTGTGTGCATGTATGTCTGTATTGCTGCAATCCTATGCCTAATAAATCACTATGGCCCTAAAAACCCCCAATTACTAATGTGTTTAAAATAAAATATGAATGCATATTTATAACGATGTGTAAGATTTTATATAACACTCAAGAACAGATGTCCAGGGAGCAGCAAAATTTTAATTAAAGTTTTTCATTGCTTTTCCTAAGAAGTCAAATCAAAGTCTCACTGAAAGACAGGAGCGAGACATTAAAAAAAAACCCAACCAAAAACAACCACACAGAGACAAATGTTTACATGTATTTTACAACTCGCTCTGTAAAGGACATCTGTGGCTCATCTAGTGTAAAAAACCCAAGACTATCTGCTATGAGGCTTTTTTCTATGTATGTTTCTGTAATGATCACACCATGAGTAGTGTGAAAAAACCTTCAGTGTCCTGAATTTCTCTTAGTGTTTGTCACATAATTTATCAGCACTTTTTAAAGAGATATTTTAGAGCAGAGAAAGCTAGCTCAGACAGCACCAGCAAGCTCTGTGCTGCTGTAGCCACCAGTGAGAAATCCTGTGGCCCAAGGCAACACCATTTGGAAGGGTAAGGCCACACTTAAGGCAGAGGTGCAAGACTGATCCAAATGAGCTTTAAAGTAGCAAGCGTGGGTGCTGGTGAGAGTGTGGACATGAAACCATGGAGCACAGCAAGCTTGGATAACTGGGTAATTGCCCACTGGTGCTATAGGTAGGATTTACAGTGATGCCATTTCTACACTCTTGTGGAAGCTGGGATAGTTGGTATAAAGCAGACTACAAAAACATGGACGTAACTGCAGAAGTTTGTTTGATCTCTGGGTTGATAAATTTTTAAGTGTGTCTCTCAGCAACTATAACTCTACTGACTGAGCACCTCACAAGTTTTATTGAATTTAAACCCATCTTTGGAAACATACTTGGTTTACAAAGAAGTACCTGTCCTGGTTTTTAGCTGGGACAGAGCTGGGTTTCTTTTTAGTAGCTGGAATAGTGCTGCATTTTGGTTTCAGCCTGGGACTTGTGATGAGAGAAACACTGAGAACATACCAGTGTTTGCGTTTTTGTCACTGGAAGTGAAGGACTTTGTGTTCTGTTAGTCTGTAAGCGCAAGATCTAAGGGGGTGAGGAAAATTTAAATTAATAAGCTAAACTGGCATTTCAATGTGTCAATGGGATATTCCATATCTTATCACAGCACGTCCAGTATATTAGTGAGGGTCTCTTCCTCTTTTGCTCTCTCTGACTTTGGCTCAGGCTCTGGCTCTTCCAGGATTGTGGTTTCTGTTCGGGATTGTTGCTCCTGTCACTCCTGTCGCTCCCTGTTGTTATCTGGGAACAGACGGGGCTTGGTTGGTGGGGGGTGAGCAATTGCACTTTGTATCACTCATTTGCATATTTAGTTACTGTTATCATTATCACTGCTATTTTAATATTAATATTATTTTAAGTTTTCTTTTATTTATATTATTAAACTGTTCTTATCTCAACCTACAAGCCTCCTCATCCTGGGCCCCCAATCCTCTCCCCTGTCCCCTGGGGGTGGGGGGAAAGTGGGTGAATGGCTGTGTTGGCTGCTAGCCAAGGGCTAGCACAGTGCCCAGTGAAACCACCACAGTACCCAAAGGAAAAGAGATTCAGGTAGTTGCTTGACATCCCAGAGGATGTCCCTGAGTGCACTGGGCACAGGCTAATGCCTTCACCACAGTGCCAGCCTCTTGCACCTGTGAGCTTACCATGTCAGAGCAGAGGTGGGAGACAGTGGACTCCTCTTGCGTGAGTTTAAAGGAATTATCTAGCTGCTCTTAGAGACTGGAATAATGGTGTTTCCCAGAGATCAAACCACCCCAGCAGACAGTGCTGGGGTTCCTCTCTGCATTGTAAGACAATTCCCCTATCACTCTTGCTTAAAAATATGTGATGGAGAGGTTGTCTCCAGACCCCTGGCACCTTCTCCCTCACCTCATACTCAGGGTCTGGGAGCTCTCCTGGTTTCCTGTAGCTGAGGAAGTCCTATGGGACTGACACAGGGGACAGGATGCAGGAAAAAACAAACAACTGGACTGTTTCAGGGTGCCTTTTCCTTGTATATTGAAGCAGATCCAGACTGCCTCTGCTAGCCAGGCTCCCCAGGAGAGTCATCAGCCTGCTCAGAATGGAGTGTTATAGCACAGGAATAATTTGTTTGCTGTCCTTCTAGTGCAATGACTACCGTGTGCTATCAGGAAACCATGCACTGGGTGATGTAAGTGCCTTCCTGTGCAGGATCTGTTTCTTTGCAGCCTGTCTCCTCTTGGGCTGAACAGTGCTGAGGTGTGTCAGACACCACTGAGCTGGACTGGCTCTGCAACTTCTCAGCCCTGATGGAAATGCACATAGTAGATAACATGACAGGCATCCCCATCTAATCTGCCCTGGTGGAAAAAAGATAGTATTTTTCACTCTGCTGCATTCACTTGAAGGCTTTTTTAATGTAAACATTGATTTTGTGTGATTAATGTAAGTGGCCTTATTAGAGCCTGTTCCTGAATAGGTTTAGAATTGCTGGTCATTCTAGGCTACTCATAAAGCAGCACTGTGTTGAAATATGCTGCTTGATTCATTTCATTCAGTATCTCTAAGGAAAACTTCACAGGAAAAAATGCTGTGAAATCAGTAGTAAGATGTTCACTCTTGATTCTAATTACTCTCCATGGTTATATTTAAGCATTATTAGATATGATTAAGTGCATGATCGGTAGACAAACCTGTTTTTATACATTGTACTTAATATTCAGAGAAGGCTGCTGTGGATGTGTATCTCACAACATGAGTAACATGATGGAAATAAATTAACAGGTGAAAAAACATGCTGGTACATGAAACACCATCTGAAAAGGGCAGGTAATTCTTCCTTGAGATCTTACTCATTAAACAACAAAAGGAAACCCACACAGCTGAAGGCAGAACCATTCATTTGGAAGTTTTGAATTTCTTCCCTAGAGAAAGCTAAAGAATGTTTTTAAAATATATACTATCACCTACAGTGTTATAAATCCCTCTTTTTTGGCCTAAACCATCTGTTTCTATAGTACATCCTATAGAATCACAGAATCATAGAATGGTTTATGTTGGAAGGGACCTTTAAAGGTCCTCTTGATTTCAGCAAGGCCTTTGATACAGTCCCCCACAACAT
>NW_010308777.1:0-5222 GCF_000700745.2 Antrostomus carolinensis
TTCCATCCTTAGGTTGATCACTGGAGAGCCCCGTTTCAAGCCCTTCCCCCTTCAAACCTAGTTTAAAGCCCTCCTGATCAGCCTCGTTAACTTATGGGCTACAGTCCTCCTCTTCTTCCTAGAAAGATGAATCCCATCTGATTTTAAGATACTAGGTACCATGGAGTTTGCCCCATGGTCAAAGAAACCAAAATTTTGACGGTGGCACCAATCCTTTAGCCATCTGTTGAGGAGTTGGGCTTTTTTACTCCTCTCTTTATTTAACTCCTCATCCATTCCAGATAGTACAGGAACTGAGGCAAATATCACCTGTGCTCCTGACCCCTGAACTGACCGACCCAGTGCTTTAAAGTCTTTTTAATTATCTTGGCACTTCTTCGATTAATGTCCTCACTGCCAGCCTGGACTACCACCAGTGGATAATAGTCTGAGGGCTGAATTAACTCAGGAAGTCTCTTACTAATATCCCTCACCCTGGCCCCAGGAAGGCAGCATACTTCTCTCTGGGATGGGTCTGGGCGACATATCGGGCCCTCAGTTCCCCTCAGAAGGGAGTCACCGACTACAACTACCCTTCTTTTTTTTTTTTATACCTGTGGTTGTAATCTGTCTTTTAGACAGGGCTCAAGCCTGTCAAGGTGTTTCTGGATGGCATTCCTTCCCTTCAGCAAGTTAACTGAACCACACAGGCTGGTATTGTTGGCAAATTTGCTGAGAGTGCACTCAATCCCACTCTCCATGTCACTGACAAAGATTTTAAACACGCCTGTCTAAATACCAACCCCTGAGGGATGCCACTCATCACTGGTCTCCACTTGGACATTGAGCCATTGACCATAACTCTTTGAGTGTGACCAGCCAGCCAATTCCTTATCCACTGAGAGGCCCATCCATCCAGTCCATGTCTCCCCAACTTAGAGACAAGGATGTCATGTGGGACAGGGTCAAATGCCTTGCACAAGTCCAAGTAAATGACTGACCAGCCTGTAGATCCCTGGATCTTTCATGGTTCCCCAGATATTTCTTGTTTCCCTTTTTAAAAATGGGAGTTATTCTTCCACTTTTTCAGCCCATGGGGACTTCACCAGACTGCCAGGACTTCTCAAATAGGATGGACAGTGGCTTGGCAACTTCATCTGCCAGTTCTCTCAGGACTCATGGATGCACCACATCAGGTCCCATGGACTTGTACACCTTCAGGTTCCTCAGACGGTCTCAAATCTGATCTTCTCCTACAGTGGGTGGCTCTTCATCCTCCCAGTCTCTGCCTCTGTCTTCTGTGACTTGAGTGATGTGGCTTAAGCACCTGTTGGTGGAGAGTGAGGCAAATAAGTCTTTGAATACCTCAGTCTTCTCCATCTGCTGGGTGACTAGTTCTCCCGTTCCTCCTGGAGGGAGCCTACATTTCCTTTTATCCCTGACATACTTATAAAAACTTCTTTTGTTGGCCCTGATGTCCCTGGCCAGATTTAATTCTGCCAGGGCTTCAGCTTTTCTAACCTGATCACTGGCTGCTCGGACAATTTCCCTGTATTCCTCCCAGGCTACCTGTCCTTGCTTCCACCTCTGTAGGCTTCCTTTTTTGTCTTTGAGTTTGTCCAGAAGCTCCTTGTTCATCCATTCAGGCCTACTGGCGTTTTTGCCTGACCTCTTCTTCATTGGGATGCATCACTTCTGGGCTTGGAGGAGGAGATCCTTGAATATTAACCAGCTTTCTTGGGCCCCTCTTCCTTCTAGGGCTTTATCCCATGGAACTCTACCAAGCAGATCCCTGAAGACATCAAAGTCTGCTCTCCTGAAGTTCAGGGTAGTGAACCTGTTGCGTGCCCTCCTCACTGCCCTAAGGATCTTGAATTCCACCATTTCATGGTCACTGCATCCAAGACTGCCCTTGAGCTTCACATTCCCACCAGCCCCTCTTTGTTCATGAGAAAAAGGTCCAGCATAGCACTTCTTCTGATCGGCTCCTTGATTGCTTGGAGAAGGAAGTTAACATCAGTGCATTCCAGGAACCTCCAGGATTGCCTAAGCCCTACTGTGTTGTCCTTCCACCAGCTATTCGGGTTGGTTGAAGTCCCCCATGAGGACCAGGGCTTGTGAATGTGAGGCTGTTCCTATCTGTCTATAAAGGGCCTCATCCACTCAGTCTTACTGGTTGGGTGGCCTGTAGCAGACCCCCACTGTAACGTCACCTGTCCCTGTCCTCCCTCTGATCCTAACCCATAAGCTCTCCTGCAAGCTCCCAATCCATCCCCAAGTGGAGGTCCATGCACTCCAGCTGGTCATTGACAGAGAGGGTGACACCCCTCCTCCTCTCCTCTGCCAGTCTTTCCTAAAGAGTCTGTGTCTTTCCATTCCAGCACTACAGTCATAGGAGCCATCCCATCACATCTCTGTGATGCCAGTCAAGTCATAGCCCTGCAGGTGGGTGCAGTCTTTAACTCCTCTTGTCTATTCCCCATATTGCATGCGTTTGTGTAGAGGCATTTAAATTGGGTCCCCAGTGAAGCTGACCTGCTGGTTGGCATGGCTGGAATTCCACAGTGTCATTCCTCTGGTGCTCTCCTGCCAACCTGTGATCCTTCTCCAGGTTCTGGGCATCTGTTGCTGGCACTGGCACCAAACTGTCAGGTGTCAGGTGGATTGAGGTTCCCCTCCCCCAGCAACTTTAGTTTATTCAAGCATGTAGGTTTCCCTGGAGGGGTGCAGGAGGATCCACTATAGCCATACACGTCCTTGAGGTGGCTGGCATTCTGGTTCTCATCATGGGAGGCAGCTAAGGAACATTTGTTGTTGCTCTGGTTAGCCTGGCTTATTCCCCAGTTGGATATGATGGCACAAGCATTGCCATTTTGGGCCCCATCCCCAAGTCACTCAATTTAAAGCCCACCTCTCCAAATTGGCCAGCCTGCTGCCAAAAATTCCTTTGCCTCTTCTAGAGAGGTGGATTCCATCCCTCCTTGACAGGTTGTAGTTCTCAAAGAATGTCCCATTGTTGTAAAAGCCAAACCCTCACAAGAGCACCAGCCACGCAGCATTATGCATCTGTTTCTGGCAGCCCCCTTTCCTCCAACTGGTAAAATGGAGGAAAAGATTACTTGGGCACCAGTATTTTTCACTTGCACCCCCAGGCAAATAATCTTATTTGTCATTAGTCTTAGATTATATTCTTCCTTCATTTCCCAGGTTCTTGCTTGTAGTGTTGTTCATGCTCACATGGAAGAGCAATGGCGGGTAGTAATCTGAGCTCTTGACAAGTTGTGGCAATATCTCAGAACTTGGCTGCCAGTAGGCAGCATTCTTCTCGTGACCCTCTGTCGGGTCAGCAGATGGGTGCCTCGATGCCCTTTAACAGAGAGTCCCTCACTACAGTCACTTGCTGTTTCTTTTTACAGTGCCCACTGTGGGCTGCTGGAACAGTTTCCTTTTGCAGACCATGCTCATAGCTGCTAAAGCTTCATGTCTGTTTTTGGTTGTGATGGTGGGCGGTGAAGACTGGAGCAGAGTCCTGCTTTTGATGGTTACCAGAGTCTCAGGTGCCTCTTTCTCAGTGGTGCCCACTGCAGGTGCATGATCATGAAAACACCTATCTATCTGTCTCGGCTCCTCTAATACTGCACAGCCTTTTAACTGTTTCCTGCAGTTCAGTCACCTGACATAACAGATTGTCAACCTGGGCACCCTTACACAGGTAATTAATTACCTTTTCACCAGAAGAAAGAAAGAAAGGTCTGAGCTCTTGCTGCAACCTACCAGCTGTACTGACTCTCCTTCCTTATCAGTTCCGGCTGGGTGGATGTGTCAGATATCTCAGGGCCTTTCTCTGTAGGAACACTGGTTTTAGCTCTGAGATGAGTGACCATCATTTTGTCAGAGACCTAGAGCACTTCCCTGGGCTGTAGACCTACAAGCTGGTTGCAGGGCCCTCCCTGTGCACCCTCCAGGCAAAATGACGCACCAACTGCTATGTCACACCCTGGATGACACTCCACACCCTATTTGAGATGCTCCTGGTTGCTGGCATTCCCTAGGAATGCTTAAATCTCCCAGGTTGCTACTGACAACACCCCTGCAGCTTCAGCCACGCTTCCAAGAGGTGCTGGCTCCTGGCAGGTCTCTCTGCTCTTCCTTGGGTTTCCCTGCCACCAGGAACCCTCCCGTCCACCTCAATCTAGCACTCGGCCACAGGACTTACTGTTGCTGCCACTGTATTCCTCACCAACTGATTCTAAATTGGTTAAAATAAAGTGTCACTTCAACCAGCAGGAGGCTGAGAGGCGTATCCAAAATTTAAAACATTTCAAGAAAGTCTGATGATTTCTTTTTAGATATATGCTTCTGTGGGGTTTGACCCACAGTGGGACCATGCAGTCCTGCATCTACTCCCCCAACCCGGTGAGATGGGATGGGAGACAAAACAAAGGGGGCACAGATTAGGAATGAAGGACAGGGACAGCTCACTCACCAGTTATGGTCACGGGCAAAGCAGACTCAAACTTGGGGAAGAAAAATCAATCAATTTAATTCATTGCAAATCATCTGAGAAGACATAACAGCCACATCTCACAACACCTTTCCCCACCCCTCCCTTCTTCTCGGGCTCAAATAACTTTGCTCCCAATGTCTCTACCCCCCCTTGCTCCCACAGCAGCACAGGGGACAGGGAATGAGGGTTCAGTCAGTTCACCACTGCTGCTCTTCCCGGCATGGAAGTCCAGGAACAAGATGTTCCAACACGAGCTTCCCATGGAGTCACAGACCTCTTTGGGCTCAGCTCCTGGCTCCAACATGAGGCACCATGGGCTGCATGAGACTTTCCCCCCACTCTGGGGGTCCACTCCCCACTCTGGCTCGGCGTCACAATTTCCGTCACACTTGCCCTTGGGCTCAACTTCTCTGCTCAAGCATGGAGTCCTCCATGGCCTACATGTGGGTCTCTGCTTCTCCGTTGATCTCCATGGGCTGCAAGGCTCTTCCTCTTCGTTATCCTACTCCATCAGGTGAACCAGGTGTGTGGAACGGTCTCTCCTCCTCTTTCTTCTAGCAATGAAGTTCTCCTCTGTCTGTCCCTCCTTTGTTTAGGCTGATGATCATCTTTTATTTGTCAGTTGCCTCTTCGCCAGTGTGGTGGTTTGGGTGGATTCACCCTTTGGCTTGAAGCTTGCAGCCAGACACAGCCTTCTCTATCACCCTCTCGCCCAGGGAGTAGGGGAGAGAATTGG
>NW_010308778.1:0-277 GCF_000700745.2 Antrostomus carolinensis
TTAAACTAAAAGAGGGTAAATTCAGACTAGAGGTTAAGGAAGAAATTTTTTACAACAAAACACTGGCACAAGTTGCCCAGAGAGGTGGTAGAAGCCCCATCCCTGGAAACATTCAAGGTCAGGCTGGACGGGGATCTGAGCAACCTGATCTAGTTGAAGATGTCCCTGCTCACTGCACGGGGGGTTGGAATAGATGACCTTGAAAGGTCCCTTCCAACCCAAACTGTGCTATGATTCTGTGATTCTATAAATCCAAGACAGGACAGCTCTTTATACC
>NW_010308778.1:319-15630 GCF_000700745.2 Antrostomus carolinensis
AGTTTTGTTTGACTTTTGTCTAGTGTGAATAAAGTCACCTCATCTGCCTCCATCCCATACCTTAACGCACTTCTTCCCACCCTAAGACATTTGTTTTTCTCTCTTTTTATTCCTTTTCATTCAACTGCATCAGGTCGCATGCATGAGAGAATATAGGATGGGGAAGCTTTGCCATGACCTCTCTGCAGGTCACTCACAAGGGACAAACACAAGAAGAAAAAACATCAGTTCTTGGAAAATGAGAACTGAAACTTTTCCAACATGGACCAGCCTGGCAGCTCACTCTATATATAAAATGAAACATAAAATATGTTTCTCTCGTTTGACGAACACTGCTGCACATATCTGCTCAGATCTATTTCAGGCATCAGTACTTATTTGAGGCAAATCACAGCTCTGTGTAGGTGTGTCAAGGATGATTCAGCAGAGAAACACGCATGGCTGAAAATGTACCATGCCTATGGAAAACAGAAATGTTATATACCCCTTTCTAGCCAGGTTACAGAAATCTCCCTTTTAGTGCTTAGATTAACACATAACATGGTTCTGCCCATTGCTGTAACAAGCTGCTCCTTCCACTGGTGCATAAGGTCAACCATGCAGTCTGTATTAAGCAGAAAGTACCACAATTGGTACTTGGCATGAAAATACTGATGTCTAAGTATGTTGTATTACTTTCATTGAAGAGCATCAAATTTTTCCACAGCTAAGAAATGGGACAACAACAGTTTAATGATATATACATGACAGCTAATGTTTGTTTCCTTAGGTGTATATACATATTTACATAAACAACGTTTAACAATAATAAGGAAATATACTCAGGTAATGCCTTTTATACTAGGAAACCAGTCTATGAGTTTGATCAATCTGTTAGATTTTTACAGCTCGATTATTAAACCAAATTAACTCCTACTGTTACACACAGTTCCTGCATGAGACATATCACACACACCCACATATATACAAATATTTACTCTCAAGGAGAGCTGACCTCTCTTAATGCACAAATATTCTGTACTACTCCAATTCAGAGGTACAATGTCACATTTTAAAAGAGGAGCCTTGGGAGAACATACTGAAAATATCCATTATGTCCATGAAAACATCTCATTATCCAAAATGGAGTTATGTTTAAAAGCATCCTGTTTATTTAAAGCTCAGGTTCTAAAAATAAATTGCACATTTCTCATTCTGTTCAGATAAATACTCAATTACTTAACATGTTTATAGCACTAAAATGAACACTGGCATGTTTTGTTGTTTTCAGGGTTTTTTTAAAAAAAGTGTTGTAATGGCAACCAAAGATTTAGTAGCTATTTTAATTGCTGAAGTTGACCTCATATGAAGTGATCTTGGAGAAAGACAGGCTTTTAGCAAGGCAATGATTTAATACATTGAATTTACTGAAAGATAAATAAGCAAGAGTAATACTATTTTCAAATCTCTCTTCTTTTGCCTATGTGAGGTCTCCACGAGGAGCATCATTAAATGGATTGAAGCACGCAGCTGACTTGTCACAGGGCACTGTAGGAGAAACATGCTCCCCCAGTTCAGCCCTCATTAGGAGATGTGGAGGGCTGATGCTTGCAGTTTTTGGATGGAGTTGCAAGAGAAAACTATTTTTGCCATTAATTTCATGGGCTCCAGATGTTAGGAGATGCCACACTAGAGATCTCACAGAAGCTTTCAGCTGACAAAAAGCCTAAAAGCAGACACTGATGCTTCCAGCACTTCAGATCTCACACATCAGGATCTCTACTAAACAGATCCACTGGTCTTCTGGTCAAACTGGCAGGGAAGCTTTTGCCATCTTATCTGCCTAATCCTTTTCTGGAGGACTGATAGCATGACATCCTTTTTCAGATTTATAAAAAGGACTCTCCTTGAACTTAGATATTGACCTGCTGTAGATATTTACCTGTGCATAATAAAGACATAGCACCTTCCCTCAGGGTAATAGCAGAAAGAAGGGACAAATATACATATGCCAATCTGGGCTCCAGAGTAAAGCGTGCCCAGAAGCAGAGAGGTATTTGAAGCCTGTCGTATGGCTTATGCCTAAATGTCATGACAACGTCTCTGGGTAAATATATCTACTATGAAGCTATGGGTTTTTTTCAGATCCACTTAAAAACCAAGATGGGAAAAACCAACCAAAAAAACCCCAACAAGCCATTTACCCTCAGCCTCACATTTGGGAAGTGAAATTGCCACCTTAAGACAAAAGCAGCAACCCTAGAAGTTATCTATTATTCACTGTTGTTGTTGATAAGATCACAAGTGACCCTACCAGAGTACCCTTGGGCAGCTGGCACAGAAGGAGCCTCAGAGCCCAGCTGGTGGCTCTGACACACACGTGTGCAGAAGCTGGTGCATCAGAAGTGCCATCATTGGCCACATTGACAGCTGCCAGAAGAAGCAGCAAGTGAGCACAAAGCATCTCCAGGCAGCCCTTCCCCTCATTTAAAATTCCATATTAATGACCACTTCACACAGAAGGGAATATTTTTAACACTGACTCACAGGATTATTATTTTTTGTTTATAAGACACACCTATTAATTACACATTGGATGCAGGCATACATCATGAACCACAGGCATGTGACAAACATTGGAAACACCTGGCACATAACACAACTTTTGATTAATCAATCATACATCTCGTCAGAGCACTCAGGGACAGACCCTTAGCATGCTATTAGACTGTTATTCAAAGCTGGAGAGAAAGCACACATGAAATTTTTCTAGCAAGCTCTTTAGTCAGCAGCGCAGAATCTGCTGCAAACCTGCAAGCAGGCGCTACCCTCAGCCAGAGCACGTGAGCACCGCTCGCATCAGTGGGAGTCCCACGGCAGACGGGAGCAGTCAGCAGGCCTATGGCTTTAGCAACTGCAAAAATAAATCCCAGCTGACATTGTGTACCTGGCTTTCCATCCAGCCGGATCACAGAGCACTCTGCAAGCTGACTCAAGAGCAGAAAAATCCCATAGCATGCATCCCAGTACGATGGGGATGGTCTTACCTCCTGGATCCATGCTTTGCAGAGACATATCCTCCTTCTAATGTTCCCGCAGAGGAAAAGGACCCTCAAGTGGGTGTGAAGGTTCGTGCTGCCAGAGTGTAAATGAGAATCAGGTCTGACAGCCTCTAAACAGCACAGCCGCCTCGCACAGCAGCGCAGAACCAGAGGAGAAGGCTGTCCAACTGAAATAAAGGGATCTAGGCAAGCAGAAAGTTTGGAAGGAACAATACGACCAGTTGGACAGAGGTGAGAACTAATGCTAGCAGATCTGCCAGCTCCAGGACACATTAAAAAATACACAGTAATAACAAAAAAATCATGACCCACAACTCAAATCTTGAGTTTTCTAAAACTTAATACTGTTGAGTTAATTTGGTTTATTAACTCTGAAGGCATATTCTGCTCATCAGTTTGAGCTTTCTCCCACAGATACAAGCTCTAGAAACAGGCTCTGCTGTGTTGAAGAGGACAGAGGCTTCTGTGCAGTCAGTCATTTGCCTGAGCTCCTGGCAAACAAGACAAGCTACACCATGACTCCCAGGATGATCATGAGCACTGCCCCTCTGGCCACAGGACTCTTGTGCAAAGCCACTCTCAGGCCCTTTACAACCCCATTCATCCATGTTCCCACCAACAGTTGGAGGGCAGGCTGGACCTAGTGAACTGCTCTTCCTCCTCCTCCTCCCCACAGCACCTCAAGCCTCCCGGATCTGCCGCGCTGCTGGGAGAGCTGTACTGTCTCCCCACAGCAGCTGTACTGTCTCCCCACAACTGTTACTGCTCTGGCAGCAGCTCCCAAAAATTTCCTGCTCATGAGCCAGCTTCAGTCTTGCATCGCTGCAGGGAGTCACTGCTGCTCACCTGGGAGCTGCTCATGGCTCTGCAATCCTCATTTTGGCTCAGCTTGCCCAGAGCACTGCTCTGTCTCCATCACACAGGGCAGGCAGCCTCACTGAGCAAGGCGGACCCAGAATGAAGGTCAAGGTAGCACACACAGTGAAGCAGATGAACCCCTTTAAAGTGGCCTCCTTGTTCATTCAGTTTTCATAGCAGGGTTTTGGCAGGTAGAAATAAGATTACCAAAGCAAATGAGAAAAAGTAGCAGAGGAGTGTGGGGCAACCTGAAAATATTTAATGGAGGGTGTTCAACAGGAGAAACAACCCCAGTGCAGAGCGGAGACCATGTGGAGCTGAAGACTGGTGCATCACTCATGAGGGTACTCACTGAGATTGCTCCTCTAGCATGGCCAGGCTGCCTCATCCTTGGCAAGCCCAGAAAGCCCAAAGCAAGGAGGCAGCACATCAGTGCACTCAGTCCAGGCGGTGAGCAGCCAGGCTGAAGGCTCCTAGCTCTGAGCATACGAAGGGACATGGGCTGCTTGACTAAGCCCCATCTAATGTAACTACTGCATTCTTGATATGGATTCTTGATACTAATCACAGGCTGGCTGTGCTTGGAATAGATGGTGGTTACCTGCTCTCCTCAAATCCAACTTCCTGCTGGTGGTCCAAGGATCTCTCCAGTCTTCTTTTTGCTTCTTTTGTTTTTTGGTTTTTTTTTCAAACCCAGCATAAAGAGAACAAATCTCACTGTATTTTATTTCTGGAAGTCAGGGAGATTACAGAAGCCATCATTCACCAGAAAGAAACAAGTTCAGTCAAATTATGGGTATACCTCCTCTCCTGAGAGGTCTGAGTATAACAGGGATGCAAAAAATGCCTCATTGAATATGTCCAAAAATAACAAACATCTCCTAACCAGTGGTTCACCCTTGTCCATTATGTGGCATCATAACGGAGCAAATAATAGCGTACCAGGGGAAGTAAAAACACCTCTACACACCATTTAACACAGTGATTGGGTGTTATTCTTATGAAATATGCTGGCCAAGCGGAGAAATGTAGCAGGGTGGAAGCTGCTTGGAAACCCAAGGACAGCCAAAGCAACAGGTCCAGGCTCAGCCGACCTTGCGCCTGTTGTTGTAAAAGAGGAGTGACACGTTGCACACTGCGTAGGTAATTACAGCCACTTAACCCTCATCTGCATTCCACATAGCGCAGCCAAGGAATAAATATAATTACCTCCTTGTCTAGAGCTGTTCCTCAGGTTAACCTCCCACCAGCCAAGCAGCCACCTCCCCAGTTAAAGAGATTAATATTTAAAAGCATTAAATCCAGGGTTCAGATCTCTGAAGCAACTCCCGGGCAGGACCCCTGCTGCCCGGTTTTGTTGTGGAAGACCAGCAGAACATTCCACACCACAAACATCCAAACAGAACCAACAATCAAGAAAAATGGGGTCAAACTAAGAGCAAAGCAAGGGAAAAAATATGATGGATATAAGAGAAAGCTTCCTGAGAGGTAACTACCCTATGTTTTCTGTTCACTAAGAGAAAGCAAGTTTTCCAGTTTGCTTGGCATAGCTCTCTAACTCTTCCTAACTCCAGCCAGGGCTGATGTGTGGTAAGAGACCAGCTGTCAGCAGCTGGGATAGAGACTGGGCAAACTGACAGGAACTTTCCATCCCAAGTTTCTTGTGCTGATGTAAGTCAGTGCAAGACCACTGAAGTTGGTGGAGGCTATGTCTATTTATATCACCTGAGGATCTGGCTGATGAATCACCATATTGCTGTGGTTGGGAAAAACTGCCTCATCGGGAAAATCCCACTTTCAGTGACACAAAATCTGAATGGCAAGGGAAAGAGCTCTCTTCCAGCTCCAAAGCAAACTTAAAATTAGGTGGGGCAATGTCCCCGCAACAATGAGAACTCACACCAGTTCCTCAGTGGCTCTTCAGCTCAATCAAGACTGTCAAAACATTTCTTCTTAGGTCTTTCCTACCAATGTTTCTTTTCTTCTGAGATACCCTCTGCCTCTCCTTCCTCTAGGCTCTTATCTCCTTACACATGTTCTGCCTCACAAGAGAATAACCATAACAAACTGTGATTTATGGCCAACTTGGAAAATGCGATGACGTCCAGGGCTCCATTTGAATTCCTTCATGTTTGCAAAGTTTAGATGCTGTCCTACGAGCTGCCAAAGCATTCAGAGCAGGAAGTCAGCAGAAAAAGATAAGGGGACTGCTGGGGCTACGACAAATCCCCTACCATGTGTTTTGTTCCCTTGCCTTCTCATGCTTTAAAACTGAAGAAGAAAGGATCTTCATCAGCTTCTTTTTCCTTCCTCCCTTTGCCCCAAAAAGACCACCTCAAGCAGAAAGGATTATGTTTCCTTAATGAAAGTTATGCTAAGGGGAGGGAGGCACCTGGGGTGCACAGACATTTTGCATTTGATATAAAGTATATTTTTAAAATTATCATTAAACTTGTAAATGGCCTGAGAGTCCTGGTTACAACACATCTCCAATCAGACTGAAAACTCCTGAGGATCAGGAACTGCATCTACCTTCACACTTGCGAGGTGCAGAAGGACCCGGCCCTGGCCATGGTGGCTGCTCAGTGCTGCTCCAGCCCAGGGGTCACCTTTGACACTGGTACCTCTCACCCAAGCCAGCAGAACCTTTTTGCATAGCATCATCTGTGTGAACTTGCCCCCACACTGGGGAAATCAGTCCTGCACACATTCCCCACCCCACTATGGGGACAGCAGACACACAGGGCACCCACACCCCACAGTTTCCCCAACTGCTGCCTCACCAGGCCAGATGTCTTCTGCCAGAAGAAAAGGGTCACCCCTCTGGTAGACCAAGAGAGGGGAAGCAAAATGTCATTTTTGTCACTATTTTGTACTCAGATAGCAAAAGCTTCAGCTCTGTACTCACCAGGAACTTGATCTGGGTCATTTTGCCCATCTGGGTCAGTCAAGTGGTTCTTGTTTCACCTTGTGGTTGGGGTTCTTTAGGGCATGGGGTTCTTTTCTGAGGACACAATATGTGGACACCGGGCCTTTTCCCAGTGCAAAGCAAATCATAACTTGACCTGAAGCAGTTAGGATATCCAGTGCTCTCATATTGAAGCACCTACATGTCCTGTGAACAGATCTGATACCATACAACCCAAAACTTTCCACATCTAGACTGCTCTTGCAGCCTGCACCAAGGCCACCCAGCCCCACGGGTCTGCAAACCTGGCAATGCTACAGCCTCTGCCCCCCACACCAGGAGCACAGCAGGGCAGAAAATCCTGAGGGCAGAGATCCCTCAGGAGGCCAAGACCATGTCAGGACTGTCTGCAGCAATAAGAAAAAGTAATGGGTCCCACAGGGAAGCACCTTGTGACTGAGGCGCAAGAACTTGTCTCAGGAGGACAACACAAAGAACCATACAAGAATATGACTAGGTTGCACCCATTGTCATATAGACCTTTTTGCCCTTGGCTGGCCATTTGCCACTTTGCTTGATGTAAGACAGATATACAGCAGATATACAGACAGATGGAATTGATTTAAAGATGTTTCCCATGATTATTTCCATTCCAAAAGTTACTAATTAGGGAGTACTTTTTGGGACAAACACAATTTTATTTGGAAATAAGATTGTTTGCAGAGAGATGAAAAGCCTCACAAACATGCTCACAATTTGTGAATATGCATTCATAGACATATTTCTAGTAATGCTCATGCAGCCGTCCTTACAGCTCTCTTGCAGGTCTGATGAATCACAGCCTCCAAACAACACCACTCAAGCAATAGTCACGCTGAATAGCACATGACTAACCCACAAGCAGAAGTTTATTCACAAAGTGTATGCATATAGCAAACACATCTGTAAGCAGCAGCACTTACTTGAGGATAATTTGCAAACAAGAAAAGGGGTTAAGTCTGTCACGCTGATTGCTTACAGAAAGTACATCACTCAGCCTTAGTCATTTGCATCTCTTTCTGGATTGCAAATCCTACTGGCATAGAATACAGCAGGCCCTTTCATTTGGTTTCCTACTCCTCGTCCTCCAGATGTTCAGGTCTGACTTGTTTTCAGCAGTATATATATATATATTTTTTTATGACTTCTCAGCCAGATAATGAAACCTACTAAGGTCACTACTTCACAGTAGGATAACTATCCAAGCTCTGAAAACTCATAAATATACTCAACTTATTATTCCAGCTATCAATCATACAAATACATCAAGATTTTCCAGAGATGAAGTTGCCCCATGAATATTCTGCTTCAGCAGTGATGCAAGGTAAATACTGGGATTCAGTTGCAGAATGAAACAAAAAAGCAAATTGTTTGTTTCTCAGCAACACAAGCGGAGTAGCACTATTCAACAGGATCACGTTCAGTGGGCCCAGTGAAAAGGCCTATGCTCAGACATGAGAAAAAGAAAATATGAAACCAAAAAACTTGCAATGGGTCAGAAGGGAAACAGAGATATCCATCCCCTATTGCCCTTCAGTGAATAAGTGTTTAAATAACTTATTTGATGAAATATTGCTCAGAGAGCTCTGCAACTTGACACAGAAATTTCAGAAACACCAGCTCTAATTCAACTTCACCAAAAGGCAAAATCCCAAGAGCTCCTTTCATTTGAGACTGGAATGGTAACACCTGCAGTGCATCAAGAAGAGATTAATTTAGGCATCATTTCAATCCATTACTGCTGCACTGAGCTCCTGGTAAATAGCTAGAAAATGCTGTAGGGGATTTTTTTTTTCCCGTCTTCAATAAGGGAGCAGGTGAGTGAGGAACAGACACTAAATTTGTACTAGGTGTGGGTAAAATTGATAGACAGAGAGTTAGCAAGCTTGGCAGACTGAATGCATTATCATTTCTTAGTAGACTTTCAACTGCCTCTGATGACTGCTTAGGTGCTATCTCTTGTTTTATAGCTTATGCAACATCTTCAGATTGTGTCATATAATGTCTGACTGGTAAGCAGTGTTACTGCTATATGAGATATTTTGTGATATTTTCTCAGTGCTTAACTTATGCATTGACTGAAGTACAGGCTACCTACGTGCATGCTAAGCAAATTCAGTCTTTGTGTTCTCCCTTACTATGCAAGATAATTTTTTAGGAGCAGACTTGCACTTTACTCTTTGATTTAAAGCTGCACTCAGGAACATCAGTAGATAAAGGATGCCTCTAAACACTGCTGTAAATCCCACCATTTATTTTGCAGGAAGTTATTTTTTTCCCTGGATTTAGGATGTTACCAGGGATAAGAAGTGAGCCTCTTCTTAAAATAAGTTGCTGTGAATACTGTGTGTCTTCTTATTACAAGTTCCTCAGTGTACAATCAAAGCCTTGCAACTTGCCCATGTCGCAAATGAATAGCTAGAAGCTTCCTTTAATGCTCACTTGGTTAACAGTCCTAAAACAGGATGGGATAAATAATTCCTGGCACATCTTGCTCAGTCCTCGCTCATTATCCAAGGACTTGGAGTTGCAGGGGCCAGGGTCTCTAGCTGGAAGAGGACCATGGAACGTCTGTGTTCCTGATCCATCTCAATGGATTTCATTTCAGAGATCTGGGAATAGTAGGTTAATGTCTGAAAGCTACAGCCGCCAGCTCGGACTTATTCTTGCTATAGAGATAAAGACTGCTTGCTTTCAGGACTTCGTATTTTGGGGGCTATGTCTTTCAAGACACCTCTCTCAGATTGTCATCTTACTTTGGCAAATATCATCATCATCAATGCATCATGATTCAAACCATAGCAATACGCTGCCTTGGCAGAGCTGAGCCTGTGCGTGGTACACACTGGGGTCCCTGGGGGTTACATCCCCTGTGCCAGTGAACAAAGGTGCCTGATGCTCCTTGTGGGGACTTCTGCCCAACACCGCTGTGCCTGGTGGGCTTCATCACAACAGGTAGCTTACCCTGGCTTTTGGAGTCACTCTGGTTTCCATTAGCTGACTTGCACATCTAATTTTCAGTGTGCCCTAAAAACATTATAGCTGGTGTTAGAAGGAGCTGCTGCCTTGTCGCACTGAAACTTTCCTAGTTGCATCTTTAAAAAATAAGCAATGGTGCTCAAGGGGAGCTTCTTTCTCCTCAAAGAAAGACTCACTTTTAATTACCAACTACTAAATAAAGTCATTCTCACTCCTTTCAGCTACCAGAAAATGTGCATAATTAGATAATACACCCTATATTCATAAATAATCTGGTAATGGAGAGAAAAGGAGAGGGAGATGCCAAACGTAGACATAGATGTATTCCTTTGGAAAGGGTACTACATCATTATGCATGAGGTAAATGCTACTTTATGTAGCCCAAAAGTGGTAATAAAAGGACTATATATGTACTAAATGTTTTTGTTTATGACAGGTTTATAAAAATCAGCAAAATTAGAAGTAACAGGAACAGAGTGTTTATTTTCTGCCTCTTCAAAAACGTAATTGTTGATATTCCTGTTTCATTGACATAAGCAGTTTTTCCTACTTCTCTTCATTCCTGACTGATTTGAGTCTTTGGAAATTATATTGGACTTGTACCATACAGCCAGCTAGGCCTGATGATTTTATTATATGTACTTCTCTGTCCTTTTTCCTAACCAGATATCAAACAGCACTCTCTCTGGGTGAACTCAGAATCACTGAATTGCCTAGATTGGAAAAGACCTTTAAGATCACTGAGTCCAATCATTAACCCAACACTGACAAGTCCTCAACCAAACCATGTCCCTAAGCACTATGTCTACACAACTCTTAAATACTAACTCCCTCTATTTACCCTGATGTGAAGGTTTAAAGAATTTACGTCCCTCTTACCTGACATGAATGCTCGGCAATCAGGAGTGAGGGGTGCTGAAAGAAATGGTTTTGCTTCATTTCCTTTGACTGAGGACTTGTTAATCTCTCAGTTGTGATAGTTTTACTGGGCCAGCCCTTGGCTAGCAGCCAACACAGACGTTCACCCACTTCCCACCCACCCCCAGGGGATAGGGGAGAGGATTGGGGGGGCAAGGATAAGGAGGCTTGTAGGTTGAGATAAGAACAGTTTAATAATAGAGAGAAAACTTAAAATAATACTAATATAAAAATAGTAGAGATGATAACAGTAACAAAATATGCAAATGAGTGACACCCAATGTTATAGCAAACAGCCCTGGTTAATATACTGACATGATGGGATATGATACGGAATATCTCATTGGCACATCCAAATGCCAGTGTTGGGTTTTGCTATTTACTGCGCTTCTCTCTTCCAGTCCTTTACACCTGCAAACTAGCCAAACACAACGACCTTGGGCCAGCATCAACTAATAACATTAGCACCTTATAAACATTCTTCTCATAATAAATCCCATACTGAAATCAAAACACAGCTATTCTAGCTATGCCTTGGAACCAAGGGAGCTGTTGCTCTCACAAGGTGGCCCCTTTCCCCACTACCAAAAATGGCCCCCCCACCCACAAACCCAACACAGGAGTGCAAGTCCCCAGTCACCAGGGCTTGGCTGGTGCCACCTTAGGGTGATGGTGGTGGGAGAAGAGGAAGTTTGTGTGCCGGGGAACCCAGCGGTTGTTGGTGTTTGCCCTGGGCCACCGCAGGACTTGTTGACATAGCTAGTGCTTGTCTGCACCAGAAAGTGTTTGTCGGCATAGCTAAGTATGGGTCCTCACACAAGGCAGGTTATGCCTTAGATATCTAGTTGTACCATATACAGCTGTAGCTCAACTTGCATCTCAGCTGGCCTTTCACAGCTACCACTTCATTAAGCAAGAGAGTGACTTTTGTCCATGCTCCTGATAGCTATGCCAATGAAACTTTTACTCATTGACCATAACTTAACAGTATTCGTTCTTTGTAGAGGGTAAAGCCATTCACAACTTCACTAACTGGGCAGGACAGGATGGACATGCACCTAGATAATGGGGATGCTGCTCATGCAACAGAGTGACACAGCACTGGCACCCCCATACCAGCACCCCGGGGATGCCCGTGGGCTGTTTTCCCTGAGTATAGTCCAATGCAAAGCCTGCAAAGCCACCATCCAGATGATGTCCCCACTCAGAAGGAGGGCTGCAACCACACTGTCTGACCTCCTGCTATGGGGATAGGAGGGAAAGTGCAGGACCCACCAGCTCCAAACCCTCCTTTGATCTCCACCAGCCTACTGTGTGCCAGGGAGTTTTCTGGGGCAGCCAGGCTGCCCGTGGGGGTGTCCGCATGTGCTCTGGGGTCTGTGCTGACCCTGTTCTGCATCTGCTCTGACAGAGAAGGAACCTAAGACTGTCACTGAGCAACAGGTTGATGCTGTTAAATCAGGAAATGGCAAACCATTTATGTGTGTCTACACACCACAAAATACCTCCAGAAAAGGTTAGATCTGTCTTTGCAGCACCACAAAACAAATGGGAGTGAACATCAAGAGGGACACGCTGCTGCTGGCAAGAGATTGATGCCACTGTTGCAGTAAAAGATGCTGCAATGTAAAATCATGTGTCACAAGAAGACTTGCAATGTGGTTTTTTGTCTCTATTTCATGTTAGAGTGAAGACTGGGTCTTGGGGTTGGGTTTGGCTTTTTTTTTTTTTTTAATCAAAAGAATTCTGGTAGTAAATTTTCTCAGATTCTTCTCTTTATAGATTGCTTGTGACAAAAATTGATACAGAAATAAATCATTGTGCAGGATGCTACTTGAAAAAGCTGTGGTTCTCTGTGTTCTGTGTCTTCTAGGAAATACCTGTTAGTTACTCATCTTAATTGTCACATTTCTGCTTGTTTTTAAAAACTAAAAAGTCAGCTCTTACCCAAATTTTTCCTAGAAGACTCTCAGCAATGAAGGGAAAACTGTGAGGCTTGTGGAGTTACAGGCACCAGTGGAGCACAGTTTCATCCCAGCATTGCTTAAACTGTGGTTCCAAGTGTTTCAAGTGCATATTTTGAGTATGCCCATCTAGCCAGGGATGGAGACGTGTGATTAAAAGGGAGCAACTGAAGTTTTTTGTGAAGGACAGGGCAAAGGCGATGTGTGCAGCTGCAGGGTGGACCTCCATAGGGAAGGCAGTGGCCACGCAGCTGTGTGACCACAGCCACAACCCAGAGCAGAGCCATGCAGGCAGTAGGAAGCTGACACCCAGGCTCTTCCCCATCCTCTCTCCCAGGTAAAAAATACACACGTGTCCAACTGTAAGCCTGCTGGCCTGATCTTCTCACAAGCAAGTCCTCTGCCTATGTTTTAAAGGAGGAAAACAAACACACGCCTGAAAGCATGGAGGTGGATGCAGCAGGATGCAAGACAGGTTAACCACAGGGTAGATTACTCTTGTCAAATCTGATATCTGATTTTCTAGATATCAAATCTGGGATAAATCTTTCCTCTCTGGGTTCCGTGAAGGCTGCAGGGCAAGGTATGAGTTTACCTGGAGAAGGAGGAGGTTGAGATGGGCAAAACACTGTCTAAGGGGATAGAGCCACAGGCAGTGGAGAGAAGAGTCAAAGCACCAGAGGCTCCTTCCCCAGGATTGTTTCCAAGACTGATCTTACTCAATATTTTTTTCTCATAACCTTGGCTCAGAACATCAGTGCGTGTTAATAAAATTTGCTGATGATACAAAACTGGGAACCAACATCAATTCAGAGGGTTAGAACATGTTACAGGAGGACCTTGTGAACCAAAGTAACAGAAAAGGAAGGAAATTCAGTAGCACAAACAACGAGGTCATACATTTGGGAACTACTTATTTGGGAACTTATCAGCTAGCAGCAACAGAGCTTTTTCACGTGAGCAAAGGGCAGTTATGAATGGTAACATCATGCAGCTGTGAAGAGGGAACTTCAGCCTTAAAATGCTTTCAAAGAGGTATCTCTGTCAGTGATACCTCAGCAAGGGTCATACTAATGCCACTGTACAAGCTTTTGGTTAGCTCTTATTTGCAATAGCAGGTACCATTCCTGCTTCCCATTCCCCACAGGAATTCCCAAGGGACACAAAATAGGGATGGAGAAGAGTTATCAGGGTCATCAGGAGAAAAGAGGCTGTATTAGCAGAATACTTCTGCTAAAAGCTTTGTCTTGGGAAATTAGAACAAAAACTCAAAAGAAAGTCAGCTCTTGTCTATAAGTGTGCTGGGCACAAACACTTGGGAAGAAGACCTGTTTAAGCACCAGGACCTTTTCATCATAAGAACAGATGGATACATACGAGCCGTGAATATAGTTAGACTGTAAATTAGATGGAATTTTTTAGTCACTGGGATAACCAGATTCTGGAAAAGGCTTCCTATGAGATCATGGAGTCAAATAATCCACCTTCTCTTAATGTGGAGTTTGATGAGTTAGAAAAGGGAGCATATACCTGGACCAGGTGACTCAAAAAGTCCTTTCTAATCACTTGTCCTATCCTAGCATGTTTCTTCAGTGCTATCCATCAATAACATATGTAGTAAAACATAGAGATCATAGAATCATATCATAGAATCATAGAATGGTTTGGGTTGGAAAGGACCTTAAAGATCATCTAGTTCCAACCCCCCTGCCATCAGCAGGGACACCTTCCACTAGACCAGGTTGCTCAAAGCCTCAAAGATGTATGCATAGCTCTGAAGCTTCAATTTTTTCTCAAGTTTCAAAAGATAGTTGTAAGTGTTTGCAGGACTACACTCTATGCTCTGCCTGCAAAGGATTCCAGTCAGAGAGCATGGATTCAGGTTTCTAAGTATAAAGTAGCACAAAGAATATGCAAGTGAGATTTCAAAGATATGTCCAAACCACTTATTCTGAAGAAAAAAAAAAATCTGACTACATCAAGGTCATTTAAAAAACCCATTAAAAGAACTGGAAGTAGTGAAAGACTTTGAATACTTCTATTTTGCATGCTATAAGTTTATCTTTTTCCACAGAAAATTTTGAACGCAACAGAGTTTTCCAGTTTCCCATTCCCCATTGAGACACCTGCAAGAAGCTCAGAAGATGTTTCCCATCTGTCTGGTCACTGTGGTTCCACAGACCCCTACAGGTGTACAGTGTTGATAATAAATATATGAACCATTTGATTTTTAGAAATTTTTCCCCACCAGGACTCACAAAAGCTGAGGTTCTTGAGCTGGTAAGCTTGGCAGGCAAGGCATTTTTCATTCAGCAGCATTCATTTTTCGATGCCTACAGCACTGTCTGACATGAGGGAATAGCACAGCTTTTCAGGGCACATGTCTTTCTTTCACAACGTAATATTTAAGACATATAATCACAAAATCCATGAATTATTATCATTTAACAACTGGGACTTCCTGCCCTAAAAGCTTTTTGTTTATAAGTCATCACCCATCTCTCTATTAGTGAATTTTCCAGTAACCCAACGTATTTGGAGACTATCTAGAAGAGTATGACTAATGCCTCCCTGCTCATATTTTTTCACTTTCCTAGTAAAGCA
>NW_010308778.1:15661-36893 GCF_000700745.2 Antrostomus carolinensis
CTCCCTGCCTCATGGGCTCCTCTTTTCTATCATATTTTCTGCACGTCCTTGCTTCCCTGCATCACAGCCCGCCTTGCCCCTGCCCTTCTGGAGCCTTGAAGAAGTTCAACAGTGAGAGGCCAGCTGGTCAATTTTGCACTGACCCTAGCTAAGGGCTGTTTCTGAACAACCAGTTCAGCCACATGACTCTCATATCTACTGAAGTCCCATTCACAGTCCTACCCTGGAAATACACCTCCTGTTACCTATATACAACTCCCATGCAAGCTGTTTCACCTTCCAGTCATTTCCAGTCATAGGTTTCATTTTTCTTTCCCTCCCCCAACACATCCTTTCTTTCACCCCAGGCTGTCTGAGTCCAGTTCTGACTCGTCATCTCGGAAGACTTTCCTACACCCATACAACAGCCTCCAGCCTAGCTCTCTTGTTAGGCTAGCAGCTTGCCAACATTTTGGCACTCCAAGAGCTGCAGCTTTTGAATGGATATGTCAATGACTTCTTGAAACGTGTTTTTATTCATGCTCTTCACTCAGCTCTCTTGGAAGCAAGCCCTTCCTTATCTCCACACATCTTGTTGCTCGAGATCATAGCTGAGAACAATAAATAATTAACAAACTCCCGGGGAATATCTTAGGTGTATTTTCATATCATGCCTTACATCACATCCCAGCATGCCTGTACATGTTCATGACTCCAGGTTCCAAGCTTAAAGACATAATTTTCCAGAAGACTTAGTTCAGATATTTTTTCTTTTTTTTTCTTTTTTTTTCTTTTTTTTTGTCCTTGCTGCTTTTCTTCCTCTGAAACACACCTCTGTCTTCCTGCCACTGAAATGAAGAGAAATTTGCCCCAGGTGAGACTAGCTAGAAAAGCAAGAGTGCACTGCAGTGACAATGCCAACAGGAACATTGCCAGAGGTGCAAAGTTGTCTCCTTTGTGATCCTCTGCACACATGGCTTTTGTGTGCCAGGGAAACAACACCTCGCCTTCCCCCGAAATACCACGGTGTGGGAAGGGCGGAGGGCAGACCTTTCTTGAATAGTCCTTCAGCTGGCCTGTGAAAGAGACCCGTCTTATTAATACTTTCCTTAAATACTATGCAGTGGCACTGAAAAAACACCTTTTATTTCACACATGGCTTCCTTCAATGAAAGATGGTTTGTGGAAAGAGGAAATGGTTTTTCTTAGATTCCCTAACATAGCTGGAAAACAGAGGTGAGGTTTTGGGCACACAGCCCCTTTTATGGCTTCTTTCTCCTATAATTGCTTTAGGATGTGTAATAGATGTACAGCATATATAAGGAAAAAAAATGCACTTCAACAATATTAGCATGAATGTGAGCTTTCCAACAGGACCACCCTTTTCACTTCTGTGGTACTCTTCTGTTGAAATTAGGAACTGCTTAATTATAGCCTGCTTGAATGGTGCTGGTCATCTGAACTGTGCCAAGGAGAGAGCAGGCAGGCGGTCTGCCCCAGCCTGGCCTACAGGGCAAAGGCTAATAGGCATAAAGGGATGGTTTTCCCCATCTAACTGCCTCAACCTCTTTATAGACTCACTAGGTTGAATTAATTAACAAATCATTTTCAGATACATTTTACTATGCAAACAAATGAGCCTAGAAATCTTCCAGAGGTGGTTCATAACACAAGCAGCTAAACACAATTAGTATTTTAGCTTTCTCCTTGAATATTTGCATCTGAAATATTCCAAAACCAAGTAAATCCATTGAATTAAGCAGAGGAAAGAAACACACTAAAGCCCTTCAAAAACACTCTGGGAAAACAATGGCACTTGCAGTGACTTTCCTCCAGCACATCAAGGGGAGAACAAAGGTCCAATTTATCAGACGCATGAAGAATGGTGCTATTGTTCTATTTCCTACACATACCCACCTCCAAACAACACCGGGCTGCAGACACTCTGGATGTCTCAGCCGATATGTCTCTGCCATGGCAGGCAGGAACGCACAGTACTTTACTGGATTGCTTAACAAGCACTGAGTAAGCAGCTATAACCCCTGGCAAGTACATAGCAGGGGTTTTTTAAGCCAAATTTGCATATAGGTGTAAAGAAGTGGCTCTAACTTGTCTCCACGTTTGAAATCTCATTAATTTTTCTGTTGATTCATTCGTTCAGTTACCTAGTTAGCATGTAACATACTGCATGCTGAAACTTGACCTCCAAGCTTGTTATAACCCCCGAGAGAAGTACTTGTTTGATTAGCATCTGCATAAACAAAAAATTTCCAGTAAGAAGAAAGATTTCTGCAAGACGATTGTAGCAGGAGCTGGTATGACGTCTGTCACACCAGCAATGATTGTACAAAGTTGGCTATAAATTACCACCCAGTGAAGGCTCCTTTCCAGGTCCGGGCTCCACGTCTAGCCCCAATAGCTGCTTATTGAAGAAAGCTGTTCATCTTCTCGGCGTTTCCAGGAGAAAAATATCAAACATATGATGACCACCAGCAACTGCTACTATTTCTGTGATGAATTAGGATAGGAACCGTCTGCACGCTGCATGACACAGTGGTGTCCTAACCCAAGCTTACCAGATGGGAAACTACAGCTGCAGAACAAGTAAGCGTGGATACCACCCTCATTTCTTTGTACCATAGCTATGACTTTCAGCCTGATGTTTAAAGCTAGCAGAAAAGTAAAAGTAATTGAAAGCAGAAAAAAATATAGCTACCTCTTAAGTAAATTCCTTCACTTTCCTTTATGTTTTTGCAATTTACTGTGAAACTCATTCCACCAAAATAGTTCAAGAATCTTTTAACAGAAAAATCAGATTAATAGGAGGAAGCACAGCAGCATTGTTTTCCTTACAGCTGGCCTTTGGTTTCTGAGCCACTGAACTTCTCCTCTTTTCACACTGAAATAAAAAAGAAGCTACCATAACTCAGGGATCTCTACATGCTTTCCTGCAGTATGAATAAAACTAACTGAAATTACCTTCCTTTTACCCAGGCTAGGGGAGGGCACATTGGCAGCTAATGCTCAGTAAATAACATGGGATGGCGATTCATCTGACCCACTGGATGGATCAAGTTCATCGGAGCTAACTGTCCCTTTACAGCCAACAGAAAGGAAGAGGAAAATCCAGAGCAATTCACCTTACCCTAAGACAGAAAGCAAAAATAGGCCAGTTGGCTCATGCCCAAAACACACCCATTTCTCCCTTTGACAGTAAAGGGAGCCCTGAGTGATGTACTGATGGAGACAGCCATAGTGTAGACATGTAAAGGTAGGTGAGTCAAATCTCAGCACTATGTGGGAGCCCTCAGCCTTGGGTGCCTGGTCCAACTTCTGACTTCAAGCTGGCTGTGAAAAGGAGACTGATATCCTCCTTTTTCACATTTAATAAAAAGCAGCCAGAGGGTCTTTGTTTCTCAAAGAAAGCATTTCCCCTCACCTCACCTCCAGGAGTCACGTGGAGAGGAGAGAGGTTTCCTATTCAGCTTTTCCTACTCATAACTCAGGCCATCATTGCCCTTCATCCCTGAAGAAGACCTGTTTCACAGTAGGGTTTGCTGAGGTGCTCTCCAGTGCCTGCCTGTTGGCATGAAGTGCTGGGGCCCTGGAGCACTGGTCTTGCCACTGGGATTTCGGGTGCACATGCTTGCGGCTGCCAGCTCACACTCTTACCTCTCCAAACTGGCCACAGCCCATTTGGTGCCCTCACTTGAGTCCATGGACTTGGTCTTCTCAGTTTTCAGTGTCAACGTCTCATTGATCAGGGCTATGATACCTAATTGCTATTGCATCTGCTATTAGGGCAAGCCTTGTACCCCGGATAAGCCGGCACAGATGCTGAGAATCCTCTGGCAAATACAGCTTGGAGGATGGCAGGGCAATGGTCTTCCTTCCTCCCCTCTGCCACCTTCACTGCCTGCACCCAAGCTTAGTCGTGGGGAGAAGGCTTCCAAGGGGCATAAGGACCAGAGACATCTGAGATGGCACCTGGTTGCTCAGCGCCATGTGAGATCCCCTGCAACCTGCATGCTGGCAGGCTGTCCCCGGCCCTCGGAGGGTTGTAGTAACCCAGGGAGGGTGCCCACACTCACCCAATGCATGTCCCATCTCTGCCAGGAGGCACCTGGTGGATGCTGGGACACAATACAAATAGTACACACTTCCACTATTAATTAATATGCACAGCAGGGAAACCAACATTACATGTGTGCACAGAGACAGGCATTCACTCAAAAAGCGTAATGTTCTTCAGTCAAATAGGTGGGACCTCAGCTAAGAGAAAGCAGAGGAAAGCGAGGGGATATCACCCAGCAAGCAAATGCACCACAATGAGAATTTAGCATGCAAAGGTAAAAAATAGCTGCTGCGTAGTTCGGAAATATAAAAATAGTTTGGCTCTTGCCTTGTGCTTTCCTTTCAGTCATCACTTCTCTGCAGCCCTGGGGTTTGTTTGTGTCAGTTGCTATGGGGAGGCTGCCCTGCCAAGCCCTGCTGAGGAAAAGCCCTTCTGCTAACGAACTGACCCAGGGCTAACAGCTCTGTAAAAATATGAACTCAGACTTTCTCCTTCTCCCTTTGAACATCTGACTTAGCATCTCTTGATGCAATAAAGCATCACCACATATCCCCTCCTCAGAAAGTATTTTCTGCCCTTTTAAAAGAGCTGCGGTGGCTGGGGAGAAGGCACGTACACATCAACGAACTGCTGCTGTACTCCCTGCAACGAGCACCATCCATCCCGGGAAGTCACTGTCAACACCACATTACCCCTCATGGGAGAAGAACATGCCCATGGCCACGTCCAACCTGGGCATCCTAGGAAATACCTTGGGTCAAATTCTGCTGCTTTGGGCTGTGAGTACACTGGTACTCAGACCCCACAGAGCCAGCTCTACCAGGGTAATGCAGGACAAGGAACAGCACCTGTCCCTCGGGTGTAGGGCACAGCATTCAGTGATGAAGTGGTGGAACTTCCAGCACTCATCACCCTTGCAGGAACACAAATGCTTCTCACATACACCTAATAACGGCATTGACAAGTATCTGCAGGCAAGGGCTTACAGTGCCTGCTTTTACTGCTCTGGTGACTTGTAGAAAACATCAGCCTCCTTTCCACACTCCTTCACCTCTACCCTGAATCCTCCCAAACATTCGGTGCCTCAGATCACCGTGCTGGCTGGGTTATGAACATGGCAGCCTATGCAGGTTAACCATTCACCTCTCTGGGTTTGCTGCCTGGTGCCACTGGTCAGCAGGGACGTACTTTATGGAGTGCCTGCAGTCCATCACCTCTTAATAAATGCATTTTGGCACCCCCTGTATTTGCGAGCTTTAACATTCCTGTCTGCAATAAACCTGTCTTGCTCGCCCCACAACTGTCTCAGCGCCATATTTCCCTTTCCTGCAATGTTCAAATATGCTGTTTAGCACCTAAAGGCTTCACATTTTTATAACATCTTCTATGTTTGCAGCACTGTGCAGACATTCATTGCCATCTCCCAACACCCCAGCGAGGTCTGCAAGCAAATATTATTCTCTTTTCTCAGGTGGGAAGACTGAAACAAAGTGAAAGCGGCTTGTCCCAGACCATATGGCTAAGCCTCTCCAGGCATACCAGGTAGCTCCTGAGCCTCCTTTCCCTTGCAAGAGCACTGTTTGCACACAGCCCATGGACTTTCTCACACCTGGAGCCCTGCCTATGGCTGGCAGAGGTGTTTGCTCTCCGTCAGCTTGGCTGTTGGGGCAGAGTATCATCTGAGCAGACCATGAGTAAGAAACTTTTCCTGCTGGGGACTTGGGTTAGGGCTGCTTTTTCACATCCATGACACATGATATGGAAACACCCAGCTCTTGAAGCAGCCTCAACCTTCTCTGCTGGCTGGACTGTAAGTGCTGGAGCTCAGCTTTTTAAAAAGGCGAGTGTGAAGAATGCGAGAGCACTTTCCAGAACTCATGGGTGGTTTAGCTGCCATGCAGGCACGAACAGTGAGGTTGAGCAATGGGGGCAGGAGGGGGGATTTACAACCTCCCCATCTCCAGTCCTGTGCTCCTCCAGCCCTGCTTCAAAGGGTTATGTGGAACTAATTATGTGGAATTTAAGTTGAAAAAGCCAGGTCTTTGATTGCCATTACACAGAATAGATGTGGTTTTGCATGCTTCGTTGCCTGCCCATTTGAATCTTTAATTTTCAGTGCCATAAGGATCAGATACCAAGTGACTCAATGAAATTAGAAGAAAGCCACTGTTGCTGTCCCACCTATTCTTATAAATTCACATTTACATCTGAGCTCTGTGATCTGAACGTCAGATCCTCAAACACTAAACTCCGAGTATCGCCAGCCACTCCGCAGAGCTGTGCAGATAACGAAGGCAGCCATCAAAGGGAAGCACAGTTTCAACAGCTGTGAAGGGAGCACCTCTGACCTTCCCTAAAGGCTTCTAGGCAGGGGAAAAAGGACAACTTTATTCTTTCTTTGTCGGGGTCAGCATTTATACAAACTGGCAGAAGACTAAGGACTGTACTTCTGGCAGACTCCTTCGCCGCTGGGCTGGTGCAGCTGAGCAGAGCCTGGCTGGTGCAAGGTGTGCCATCCAGCAGCACCACGGCCCCTGCGGCACCACCGCCAAGGTTCTCCAGTCCTATCAGGCTCTGAACTCCAAGTGGTTTACAACTGGAAAGTCTGAATAGGCCACACTTCAATGACTTTCTAGGGATATTTCTCATGAATTTTGACTCAACAAACTAATGAGTTTATTTTCAATTCAAAAGCTTGGTTTGGATGTACATTCCAGGAACATTTTTTTTTTTTTTAAGTGTCTAATGAGCAACAATTATGCCCTTCCTCACATCACCCCACCTGCAGCACTCAACCTTGGGTCAGACCCAAGTTTTGGACATGTTGCTGCAGCATTGTCACAGCCTTGTCCATTAAAACAAAATGGCAGAAAGAGGGTGATGGACCCAAAAACATTAGAAAGTTTTTCAGGAGCATTTCAGGCATTTGGTGGTTCAGCAATTTGGCAACATATCTACACCAACTACAAATTTACCTGCACTGGAGTTTAGTGTTTCAGATTCCAGGTCATGTTCTCTACACTAGGGCACTGTTTCAAGTTATTAGTTTTATAGTCTGCTTGTAACTACAGAGAGCAATTTAAATAATTGCATCCTTGCCACAAAGAACTTAACATATCCGTCTGGGAGAAAAGAGAATGGAAAGGTGTGACAACACTGCTGGAAAAGCGATCAGCCAGGGAAGTGGGCCAGAAGCAGCTGGGAGACACCCTTGGCGGAGGGCTGCTCGGTGATCTTTGCTGAATGGGTACCTCGCTTCGGCTGTGCTCCCAGCAGCACCCCGAATACCTCCCCACTGGTATCATCAGCAGCCAGGCAGCCTCTGCCCTGAACGGGCACATCAATTGTGCCATCCATGTAGAAACCCTTTTTGCACCTGGTTCCTCTCTGGAAAGTGTTTTGGGTCTTGAGAAGGGGTGGTGAGTGCTCAGGCAGGGCTCTGCCCATCCTGGGGAGGCTGAAGAGAGGAGGCTTCCCCCACCAAGGATGTGACTCCACAAGCATTAAGCTTGCTATGGAAAACTGGAGAAATAAGCAAAAGACAAAGATCTGGATGCAAGAAAAATGGAAACTATGAGGGGGACATTGAAAAAAACCTTGGATAAATAGTAGCTAAGGTGGCCCAGGGGAGGGCATCAGCCTGTCCCTTTTCTTCTGCAGTGGTAGGGATGGGTGGGAGCCACCCACCTGGCCAAGGTCACCTGCACTACGCCTCCGGGTACCGCTGGTGCATGGTGCCACCATGTCTGCCAAGAGAAAAGCACTAGATCCATTCAGTGGAAATGATGAGGTTTTATACTACAAATCTCTGTTTAGGGCAGCGTTAGTCATCTGCTGTGGGTGTGATTCAAGACCAAAGTTAGCTGACCAAATTCCCTATATAGTCAAGAAAGAGACCAAGAAAGACAGGGGGTGTGATCCAAAGTGCCTACATTACATGCCTGAAGTAAAACAGCATCAATACTGCCATTGTATACAGAGTGGTATTTTAGTTTCTGGCTGTATTTTCTGTGGAATCTGTAAAAGCAAAACAATCTTTTAATACTTCATCAAAGTGGTTTTCTTTTTTTCTGCCACCAGCAGGAGGTATCGAACATGTTTTGCTGGTATGCACTCAGCACCAATAAATAGCACCATTTTGGCTATGCTTACCAGGTGTCCTTGAAGGGTTTGTGCAGAACCAATCCAAAAAACACCCTAGGAGTAGAATTTCTCCCCACCACCTCCAAAGCAGGGCTGGCAAGGAGTGCTGTAGGACAGATTACAAAGAGGAGTTTTTCAAAGGCTCTAGAAATCAATGCAAATACACAAAATTTAAAGAAATGGAGTGAGGGCAGATAGGAAAAAAAGCACAAGAGCCCTGTAAAAGTTCAGGTCATGGTAAAAGATGAGAATGAGGGAAACCCTGGGCAGTTACAGTCACTGCACAGGTGAAGGGAGCAGGAGCCTGGGAGATAATAAGAGTTAGGATTAGTAAAACACAGATGACGGAATAACTGAACCAAAAATATAACTGCAGGGACATGGGTCATTTACTGCCAGCTGTCAAGGAACTGCATAAGAAAGAGATACTATCTTTAGTTGTCCATCATCTGAGGAGGCAGAGAAAATGATGCAGTGATGCAGCAGAGCTGGAAAAGAGTAAACATCATAAAAAGTTCATCCATCAGGGAGAAAGGGGCAGGCCAGCTAGCCTGACACTAATAATGGTGAAGTAACAAGCTATTCAATTTCTGAGCACTTCTATGGTTATAAAGAGCATGGCCAAAACTCTGCTGCTATTTTTCTTATCAGATTTCCAAATTCCCTTGATTCCTCTCCCAACAATCATTTTGCCTTCACACTGTGCTTCAGATTCTGGTTCTTCTTCCCTCCACATCACCATTAAGCCCACTCCCCCCTAACTGAAGACACTTACATGTTTATGCCAAACAGCTTGTCCAGTGATACTATGATTTTTTAATTTTGGAATAAGCAACCACACATCTATTTCCATACACACTTTCATGATTCAAGGTGATGCAATCTCTCAGTTAGCATCCATCAATTGTTCTTAAACAGTTCCCTGGGAGTATTTGTTATTGGCAATTAAGTTTTGTTAGACACATAAAGTTGTGTGCCATTGTTTCCATTTCCTGACTGGAGGACAAGGCAAGTCATTTCAGCACTAATATTAACACGGCGTGATTTTCCATTTGCTTTTGCAAATATTTGTACCTGCAGCTTTGAAATAATCATTCTTTGAACCACTAGGATATAGTACGGTTCAGTTGACCTAACGGTTATGACAGACACATGCAAATGGATGGCAAAAACAGTTAAGCAAATTTCTTTAACTATATGCACAAATATGAGTGGTTTTTGTTTTAATACTGTTTACCCAGTTCTCCATTACAATTGGTGGCCTGTTTTCCTATTATTGTGTTCTCTTTCTCCCTTCAGCTTCATTTCATGGCCACTTCCTTTTCTTCCCATATTCATAGGATCTCCTTCTCTATTTATTCTGCTACCTAGTGAGCCTTTCTCTTTCCTGAAGTGACTTATCCTCGGCAACCCTTTAAGCAAATCTTCTCCATTATATACTCTGTTATTACGTGAAATCTAACCTCCTCTTCAGCAAAGTTTGTTTGAGATGGGTCTTGCTTTTCCCTTGGGATTCATTGTGCACACTTTTTTGCAAAAGATTTTAACTAGTTGTGAAAAGTCAAAAATTCTAAAATAGGTCAGCAGCCACAATAATAAAAAGAGAGACTTCAAAAGAAGAAAACTGGTATTGAAAGTAACACAGCAAACCTGTTACACTGTCCATTCTGCTTTTGCATGGTTTGGAAGCAGGGCAGAAGGGATGTCTGGTGTGTAACCAAATGATCCGTGCTGACACCTGGTTAACCTCTGCCAAGTCTGTCTGCCTCTTCACAGCGGACTCCACATCTGCCCTTGGCATAGCATCAACAGCTACACTGCTCTTTCGGTGCCTCATAGCCACTCTTCTGATGTGTCCACATCTGTGATCATTTTGTTCCTTTCACAGGGGTCCATCCTAAAGATAAGACAGGCAAATTTTCCTGGATATTTTCTAGAAAAACTACGGAGAGGAATCTTAAGAGTTAAACTTTACTATAGAGGAAATACCTCTTTTTCTTAGGGGAAGAGGTGTGACTTGCAGAATGAATGCCCTTCAGATAAACACCAGTGTGATGAGCTATTGACACGCACTGCCGTTTCTTCCTGGCATGCCCCACCCCAGCAGAATTCAGTTTTCTGCCCATACAAGTGAGAGTTTGTGGCATACTCTTCTTCATTCAAATAAGACTCTCCCAAAATAAACTTTACAGATCAAGCATACCTATGGTGTCGTGCTATCAAAGGAGAAAGATCTGCACATGCACCAGTAAAAAACTGCATTGTGAAATACTCGCTGTTGACACGCAGCTAAAGGAATACACATCCACCAAATGGAAGGAAATAAAAATTAAATTATCCAACAGTATTTATCTCCCTGTTCATTCAGCCATGTTCCTACCCAGTTTTCTACCAATTCATTTACAGTGAAACTCAATGCATATACATATACTATAACCATCTCTTTCTGGATTTTGGAGCTTGGCAAGTAGGTGTATTAAAATAATAGTCTAGTTTAAGCACAGTTTTTATACCCTCACTGTCACTGTCACATTGAAATGGTGTCTGGGGATACCATATTATCTCTTTATATCTTTTATTATCTCTCATTATGGCAAACTCAACACACAGAAATACATAATAGACCTAACAATAGAAATCAGGAACTTGAGACAGCAATGCAAATCCCCAATCTCAGTAGTACCATACGCACTCAGAAGATGCAAATTTGCCTTTGACTCCATCAGGCAGGCAGTCAGCCGATGACGAGGGAGACAGGCCAGGGCTCACAGGGCCACAACAAAATTTCCAGTTCAACCACAGCTTCCTGCATGACCTTACTCCAATCACTTAATTAATCCTGTAGATCTGTTTACAGTTGGTAGAAGGAGAATGCACGTTTTCCCCATCAGAGGGTTATTATGAATGTAAAATCCCTTAATTGCCATAAGGTATGAAAAGTTTGAGGGCTCTGGCAACCTCTCAATGGATTTTAAAGACTGATTTCACTTCTGCATCTGCAGGTGCAGGACAGACCAACGGGCTTGTGGTCAGGCAGAGCCTCCTATTTCAGGGCACGGTCAGACACGCTGTTTTGGTTGGATTTAGAGTTGTGGATTTAGAGAAGACCTTACTCCCCAGCTGCTTGCCACCATTTTCAAACCAGGGTGGTTGTGCCTACACAGACAGACAGTGTGAGGAGAGCAGCCTGTAGAACCACAAGTTTAAAATTAACAGTTTAATGATTAGTGAAACTGTTGCGCCATCTATGTTTAGGCAAGTTCAGTGTTAATAATGTGCTCAGTTGTCCCCGAAACAGCACAGAGAGATACCTCCCACTAAAGTTCAAGTTCCCAGCCACAGGCATCCCTGCACTGACCGCATCGTGCAGCACGGAGGGCTGAAGCCCGTGTGGGCACCATCCTTAGGCTTCGGTCATATTCCCGTCCAGGTTGGCAAACTTGTGAGTCTCATTGATGCCATGATTTCCATTCAGTCACCAGGACCAACCCATGAGGCTCCCTGTCTGTCCATCTGCAAGACAGAAACAACACAGCTCAGTTAGTGAAGGTAAAGCTCGTCATAGAAGACCAAGGGAGCTCTGGCTGTAGATGGCAGGAGAATCAGTTCGTCATTCCTCAAAAACAAGAAACACTCAAATGTGGTTTTTTCTCAAACCACTACCTTTCTCACCCCTTGCTTTTTAAAGTACTGTGGTTTCATGTTCTCTTTTCTAATGTGCCAGGCTTTGCATGGTCAGTTGTCCCTATTTTAGAAGTCCAGTTCTTTTCCTTACTGCTCCCTCTCCACTGTCCTCTTCACAGCTGAACTACTGCAATAAAGTCATGTAAAAGACAAAGGAATCACTGCCCCAGCACTGGTATCTGCAGAGGTACAGCCTGTCCTTCCAACTGGATGATGGAGGAGGAAAGGGTTTCAGCGGAAGCATTTTGGATATTTCCTTCTTAGGAAAGATTTCCACTGGGTTTTCACCCTTAAAAAGAGGTGATTCAAGTCATGCTACCTGTCAATGCCTCATTTCAAATGTGCACAGAGTCTCTTACAGGCTTACACCACCCAAATGCCAAGGTAACCATTTGCAAACACAGTTGCTGCATTTGCACTCAGCAGAGTAGCTCTTTGTCTTGGGCAAGCAAAGGGTTCTGCAAACACCCTGAAGTGCCTGTAAACATTGTGCGTGCAGCTAGCTACCATTTTGCCTTCAAATTAGCAGGCTGAGTGTGACCCTGGCTCTGAATTCAGTGATTCTTTTGCTTTGCTGCTGACACTCTGCCTTGGGTGCTCTCCCCTTGGCTTGCACCCCTGAGCAGTGATAGCACCTCTTCGGAGGTCGCATGGAGCTCCTTTTTATGACCATGGCAGTCATGTCCCGCTCCCTACCACCCCGCAGTGACACCAGTGCATTTTCAAGAGTGCTTACAAAAAGGAGAACAAAATATTGTTAAAATGCAGCCTGTTCACCTGCTGGTGGCCAACACAGGCACCTCTTAGAAGAGCAGGTAAGGGCCAACTGAAGCAGTCACCCAGCACTCCCTTGATCCAAGAGCTCTCCATCCCCTTCTCTCACTCTCCTGGCAAATCTTTGTCTTGATTCACAGGCGCTTTTGCAACCCACTACTTGTGCTTCCTTCTTTGTTTCCCAATGGTTTGGACAGTCAAGTAAGACAAAGGGAGATGGACTCTCAGATCTCAGCAGTGTCTCTGTTTTACATGCAACAGCCTCTCGATAAAATACAGAGGAAACATTAGGATCAGCACAGAGATCCCTGGACCACGTGGAAGCAGAAGCCACAGTGGATCCCACGCAGGGCACAGCCTCACTCCTTGACTCCTATGAATGGTTCACACCAGGTGCTAAAAAAGGCAGATGATGAATGGACATTTTCAAGACCACAGCTTCAAACTTAGTCCTTACATGGATCTGGGCTTGTCCTCATACTTACCTCTCAGCTTTATCGGCTGCTGCCGGAGCAGTGGCCCTGCAGTTCAGAGCTCAAGTTGTAAACAAGGCAGATTTTCCAAGGGAGTTTCCCAAATGTCCAAAAAGCCACGAGATATCCAACCCTTGGTGGCTCTCACCTCTGCCATTACTCAAACATGGTGCATTTCAAAGCATATTTCAAAGAGGGCTATCATCCTAGAAAGGTTCTAAGTTGTTAATTATTTGACATTGGTTGCAGGGCACAGGGGGAGTTTGCAATTCATTATGACTGCAGAATCACTCAGCAGCAACACATCCAAGGGAGCCTGGGAGACATATGAGCTGTTTATGAAAACTATTTTATTGTGAAAAGTGTTAAAGGCATCCTTTAAACTGTTCCTCCTTGGCAGGTTTTATTAGCAATTCATTTCTGTTACACCTCAGGTCAAGCTACTGTAGATCTTGCAGTGATTTTTTTTTTTTTTTTTCAAAAAAACCATATTTTTATTTAATTGGTGTCTCAAAGATTGTTTTGAATCCTGTGTGTGCCCTGTGAGCGGCTGTCCGGGTCCTCTTCCAAATCGGCCTCCGCAGCAAAGCGTGCAACTTAACAGTATTTCTCCTCATGTGACTGCCATTACTAAAGGACCACTGCCACACACTGGCAAACTTTGAAATATATATTTTCCTAAAGTCCCACCGACGTGGTTTTTTTTCCATCCATCATCTCTGCTTCCCAAAGGATTTGTGTGGAAACAAAAATTCTCTCTTAACTGCATTTAACCCTCTGCCTGATTATATTAGAGATGCTGCACTATCTGCTCCACAGGTGAATCCATCAAGATTCATCATCACAAAATCTGCTAGTAGGAGGAGAGGGTTGGCCATAGCATGGCAAACTGAACATTTACAGGCAAATACTCTTGCAACAAATTGTCCATAATCAGGAAAGTCATAAGAGGAATGCTGTGACTGTGATAGCGCCTGGCTCTGACTTTCTGAAGGTCTCTGGATGAGCAGGTGAGGGTTTTCTGTGTTCCATCAGCTCTGAGAAAGCCCAGGTGCCTTATCACAAGGACACTCCCAGTTCAAGGGTAGCTTGCTACAGAAATCTCCCGCAGGCTTTCAGCACTGTCTCTGCACAACCCTTCCTGAGAACATGATTAAACTTGTCTTAAAGAAGGAAACGCTAACACAGGTTGGCAAGAAAAACATCACTCAGGCTTCCTGTTCAGCTTGTGCTGACACTCCTCAGGCATTAGAGAAGGCCAAATCCTACACTGATTACTGGGTCAGATGGATGGGGCTGTGGTTTTTCTTCAGCATCTCAGCTCCATCATTGTGTTGTTTCTCCAGCTGGGCATTATCAGTGACACTGTGGTCTAAAACACAGACCTGAAAGGTTTATTTGGTTCTCTCCTTTATTAGCTTTGGCAAATGGCTTACAGTTATGATTACAGAAGTTTGTTTTAATTGCTTCTATTATCCTCGGGTGTCCTATTTATATGTGACTATTTTGCTTTATCAGTTTTCTAGCTGGACTCTTTTCTCTGAAACAAATGTTCACAACTTTTCCTCTTGCTTGTAGTTGTTCCTTGGAGCTGCCCGCTGGCTGCTGTGATCTGTGGTAAAAGCTTGGCCCCTACCTAGTGGGAGTGAACAGGACTGCAATGGATTTTAGATCCATTTTGAAATATCATCACTTCGACATTTACTTTAAGATATTTTCAGGTGTATTCTGTAGTCACTTGAATTATTTTTCTTCTCCTCAGGTGATCTCTTTGAGGCTGGAGCCACTTCTTCACCCTACTTGGGAGACACTTCACTATTTTTAAAAGAATTTACAAGCTGTAGTGCTTCTCCATTTCTCTGCAAACACTGATCAAACAAGCACTGCTTAGAACAGTGCCCCGTGTCTGATTAAACTGCCTCTCAGGTAGAAAACATTTCTTCTTCTGTAGCAGTATGTCAACAACTGTTCAAGGCTGTTACCGATGAAGAGGAAAGCTGATGCAAAGAGCAGTTTCAGAAGTTGTTATTATGCCTCAACAATTCCTACCCAGCTGAGTCAGAGATGGATACAGACCCCTCATGCCTCTGTGTCCTCCTGATTCAGTACAAGAATGGACTGAAAATGTGTGAAACATTCCAAACTGTGAATGGAAAGAGCTCTTAAAAACAGCTACGAGGTAATGTTTCTATTAATTGGTTTTAAAGCCTTGAATGGTGAAAATTTATTTCATTTGACTAAAGAGTTGTTGCTACCAGCATAATTCCAGCCTTTCTTCTATTTTGTGTTTCTCATGCCAAATCCTTGAGCTTTGCTGACGTGCAACTCACCTGCCACAACTCTTTCATAAACACATCCCAAAACTGATGCTGAGGCTGTGAGACATGTTTTTTTGAGTTAAACAGTCACATGAAACTTTTGCCTAATAATTGTGGTCAGTCATAGCTGCTGTGATTTTGTTGCTGTTGTTGTTATGACATTTTTATGACAGCAAAAGCCTTAATATAGAATCAACCCCTCAAGCATACAGAAGATTTGCTTTTGTGTATCTTGTATCGCTCACCATGCCCACAATGTATTTTGGCAAAGCAGTTTTGCCTCCGTGTCCTGCCTGCAGCCAGAGGGCTGGCCAAAGTAGTTACTCTGGCAGAACTTTTTCATTTAAATGATGCCCAAACCCCTCAGCTCCCATAATCACTTGGTGGAGTCAGCATTGCTCATGTGCCTGAAATCTGTGGGTGGGTGCTTCGGAAAACAGGCAGATCAGAGGCTTCTTTTCCCAACTCAGTTTAATAATTTCAAGTGGATACTCACTATTTCTCTGCAGCATGTATAAGAGACAAACAGCACTCCAATGCTGAAGACTCTAATTTTTTCATGCCTGTTTTTTTGTTTTGTTTTGTTTTGTTTTTTTCAAAAGTGGAGGTAGAAAGCAGCAGGTTCATCTTTTCTGAAGTGTCTAGCCTTCAGGCTTTGTTGTACCAAGTGTCAGACACTCACTATAGCCCTTTCAAAAGGGAAGCTGCTGCGCGCTTTTTTTGCTACAACTTCTTTGTACCATGATTTCTAGGAGTTAATTCTCCTTTTTGTGCTGACAGACTGTATTCCTTATTTATTTTTAGGAAAATTTTAGCTGAAAGATTTTCTTTCATTTTTCACCAGTTTTTGATAATAGGCGCTTGTGTAATAGGTTGCTTAATAATTAATTAGAGCTGTGTCGTAATTTAAGAAGACAATATATGGAAAGACAATTTATCTTAGAAATCCCTTTAGCTTCAAAAGCCAACAGATCAGTGAGCAGTTTGTCGTGGAGCATCAGCGTGATGGGACCCGATTTCCTTCAGTAGCACAGACCGCATTCAGAGCAGGCAGGATGCCAGTGAGAGATGTGCATAAAGACCCAAAAGGCTTTAGCCCCTGAAATATTCTTAGGCCAAGCCCAAGCAGCCTGACCTGTCGCACAGGTACTGGTCACAGAAATGCCTTTTTTCATGTGGCATTAGTACAGTTTTCTTGGCAGCATCATTTTCATGCTCAGCTTGATGAACTCTACTGCAGTGAGGTATAGCTGAACATCCTTTTCCTTCTCCCAGCTCTTCTTGCTCGGTACTTTTGACGCACAGCGGGAGAGTGTAGGCACAGCTCTCCGAACAGCCGTGGGTGTCAGCTTCCCTCAATAACCTGCCATGTGGCAGGAATAATCTCCTGCTTGTCTTCATGTGTGAAGAGCCGATCTCCTTAGGTCCTTTGCAGTATGCATGTTACTGATACAGCCCATCTTTCATTGGTTTGGGTTAATTCTGCACCCTGGAGCAAGATCCCTCTGCCCCTGGTGTTGCCTACTCACCCAGCCACACAGGGTGAGATGGGAGATGGTTGCATCCTACCCAGCCTGTACAGTTTTCCCAGGTCCTGTGTAGCAACCTGAAGCCGCCCACCCTGTTCTAGCTCTTCCTTAACACCTTTGCCTCTCTCCTCTTTTCACTCTGCTTTACTATGGGATTTCTCACTCTGTCCTTGAAAGCATCTGAAATCACTTATCAGAAGAAGGAGCTTGAAGAAGGTACTTGAATAAGTGATCTAAGGTGGCATGTCCTATTGCAACATCGTTATTGAACTTAGCAGTCAGCAAATCCTGCCTCAGTTCTGTGCTCTGCCTCTGCTGTCCACTTGCCTGCTGTGCCCTTTTTGTAGTTTCATCCTTCTTACAGCATGCAGTTTTCCTGCAGAGCTCAGAAATCCTCCTGTCTATCTGTGCAGAAGACACTAAAATGTCAAATAACAAATTGTTGTTATGTGCTGTGCTAGGACCATCCTCGGCATTTCCTGAAGCATTTCTATGTCTTACTTTTAATTTACTATACTGAAAGCTGCTTAAAGCAGAAAGAGCATTTGCCCTCGTTTCTCACCCCACACCCAACGCAGCACGAGCCCTTGTGCAACCATGAGGGGCTGTGCGTGCTGGGAGCAGGATTTCTCACCTCCTCGCTTTGTGGTGTGTGGCTCTCTGTACCCTGCTCTCCCTGCGGGTACCAACCAGCAGGCAGCTGCAAGCATCAAACTCAGCTCAAAGAAACCCCCTTTGTGCCTGAGAGAGATGGCATTTCCATAAAACTCTTCTTTGGAGGGACTTACTCTGTAGGACTTTTTAAATTTTGATGCAGTTTCCTTGGAGGGCAGCATGACTGTGTGTCCACCTTTCATCCCAAAGTGCCGTTGTGCAATGTTTGGAGGAGCCTCCTGCTTTTATTAGTCTGCTGTTCATAACTCCTCTGCAAAAGAGAGCTCTGCACAGCCAAACTCAACAGAAACTATTCTCCTGGGGAAACAGAAGTATTCTTCAGGCTTTATGTATATTTAGAGCAGGCAGATGAAATGCATAAATTAAAAGGATAAGTAGAGGGTCTGAAGGGTTTAAGCCAGCCAGGGTACTCACACACGATGAACATTTATTAAGGATAGTTTTTTCACAGGGAGCATTACTGTTTCACGTCTGACTTTCACAGTTGCAGTAATACATGGTGGCATTTGAAGGCAGTGGGACCACTGTGAAACCCCTTGCTTTGAGTGGTTCCCTGGTAGGAGACCTTGGCACTGGGAGATGGCAGAGAGGAAATCCTGGAACAGATCAAGAGCTGAAATAAAGCACAGCTAACCATCACAAGATTTACGTGTTGTGAACTGGAAGTTTGTCTCCAAAAGAGTCACATGGGCCTTTAGTTGAAAGGAGAAAGGGTGGGGGCAGGGGTGGAGGGCTTGTTTGGGGTTTTCATCCTCTTTTGCCAGCACAAAGCTACTTTCTGCCCCCAGTGAGCAGCAGGGCTGCAGGCTGGAGGCTGATCAATAAATAAGTAATATAAGCAATGCCTGTCAATACTGGTGCTCTCCCCTCACCATGGCAGGCTGGCGAGAGCGTGCTGAGCAGCGAGGTCCCAGCACTGGGAGCCAGCCGTGCTTCCACACACGGCCTGCGGGCGAAATGGAAACCAGACGGGAACCTCTCCAGCCTCACTGGGCTCGCCTTCTACCCGGTCTGCAATTAATTAAGACTGAAGGGGAGGTTTTGAGTAACCCCTTTGTGGAACAAAATACACACAGTCAAAACCCAGCTGACAAACACAACAAAACTGACTTCATGGTTTCTTATGAGAAAACCATTAATGGCTGGAGAAATGAAGAAACACTTTGTTCAAGTCACTGGTGTGAATGCAGCATATTCAGATTACAAAGCAGTCCTGCCTTGCTATAATAAATATCATATAGCTTTATCCACGGGTAAGCAGGTATATAAAAGCCAGGAATAACACATTAGGTTTTAAGTTAGCATACAGTACCCACTATTCCATTTTCACAGAGTTCACTCACAAAGAGAGTCAGCGCTTCGACACCAGCCGATGCCTCCAACGCAGCAAGCACCAACGGGGTGGTCACCCAATACCCACCGCCATGGCTCTGGCTTGATTTCAGCTCGTAGTCCATGACCTCCTCTCATGTCAGCACCCAAGGGAGAGGGGCTGTGTGCTAAAAGGTCTAATAAAGCAAGATCTCCTTTACCTCGGCAGCATGTCGCCTTCTTTTCCACAGTGGCGTACATTAGAGCCTGCAGACAAACAGTGGCAGGTTGCTCAAACAGTCAGGCAAAAAGAAGTAGGGAAAAAAGATTGTACTTGGGAAAAACTTTTTACAGTCTCCAGTTGGGGTGAAGTTTAATGGCTTGTGTTGTGTGGCAGGTCAGAGCAAAGGCTGTAACAGGTTCCTCTCCCCGTACAGGCTGGGAAAGCAGTACTCACCCTCTGTTCTACCGCCAACACCCAAAAGCATCTTAGAGGCTGTTTCCTACCACAGATATCTCTTGGAGAAGCTTTGTGTGAAGGCTGGTTAGTAACTTTCTGTGATGCTTGCGGACACACCACCTAGAGTCAACCATGAGATGGAGAGTGTCGGTCCATGAAACAAAGAGCCAGCAGGTCCTGGTCCAGTTTCATGTCATGTTCTCCTTTTGGGCATTAGCACTTGAAGCCCCTGAAGTCAGCAAGCATTTTTCTGACTGCACCAACCCCTCAGCTCTGTCTGGAGGCTCCTATCCTAACTTGCAAGCAAGAGATCTAGAGATGAAACTGCAAAACTCATTGATCTTTGAGGCCTAATCCAACCTGGGAACCCAAGTCCCTTGCTGGAAAAGGTGTCCACCATGCCAAATCAGCATTTCAGGCACAAATTTGGATAACTTTTGGTAATATCATTGTTAACATGCAGAAACACAGTAATTTTTAAGCTTATGTCATAGTCCCAAAATGAAATAAATTCAGATCGACAAACTGTATTTTCATTAGATTCTCAGAAAAGCAGCACAGCACCTTATTGTCTCCTGAGTTTGACAGCAGTTATGGTTGACCCTTCATGTATGTCTCCATCATTCTGAAGACTTTCAGGCATCAAGCATGCCAGGCGGGATAATAAATAACTGTTTTACTTCCAGAACATGAAAAGAACCCACTTCAAGACAAATGAGAAAATCCTGTTTCTACACCTATGCCAGCCCTCAGAAACCTGAAAGATTCAAGTTGCTGAGGTGGTAAGTGTGCAAATTCAACAACAATTTCTATGGGCTGTATTCCAAAGTACTTAGCCACTCCATAACAAGCTCGCTTTACAGACTTGTGATCTGGAGTTATTGCTAACTTTTTCCAGTTGTTACCCAATAATTTAAAACATGAAGTTGGTCTTGCCCCTTCAGCTTGTCCTGTCAGGTTACAAGACTAGCTGTTCTCTTCAGGCTCATGAACAATGAGATTATATCCTCTGGGGGTAAGCAAGATGTGCTGATAGCAACCATGGCCTTATGCTGTAAGCCTTCCAGTCACAAGAAACTAGCTCAACATCTCATACTTGACCCACTGAGATCAGGAGACCATGTCACAACTCTTACTGGCCCTGCAGCTTGGCATTCACCTGCCCACAGGGCTGTGCTATCTTTTCTAATGCATGCACAGAGCTCTTCCCTTCACAGCTGGTAAGAAGTGTGTCCTTCCTCCTTCCTCTCCCTCATTTCAAATGTGTGATCCTAAAGGTTATTGTTTATAAGCAGGCTCGGGTCAGGTCCTCTATCAGGTGTTGTAGGGACAAGGATCTTTATGTGGATTCCTTGGTCTCAAAACCAGCTGGGACTACTAATATCAGCCTTTCTTGACCAACCACCTTTGGATTTTCAACACTATTCTCTCCTGGCCTCTACAACTCTTCTCTTCAGAGACCATGCCAGTTCGATCTAAAAAGGTGGCCTGGACTTAATGGATTGGGATCACTGTGGAGAACTGAAAGATGTGTCTTTTCCCTCCCCAAAATTAGCTGGTACACGGGTGGCCTTAGAAAGATTTCTCACTACAAGCCCTTCATGACTTTAGATATACAGAAATGTTAGAGGCGAAGTCAAGCTTTTTCTGAACATGAGATCTGAACTTGAAAGGAACCACTGAAAAGCTGGGTGGGGTAATTACCCGGGCAGAAAAGTTTATTTCCTAAGTGTGCTGGGTTTATGCATGGGGAGAGGGGGGGTACGGGGGGGGCAGTGCATTTTTGGTAGTGCGGGAAGGGCCACCTTGTG
>NW_010308779.1:0-34108 GCF_000700745.2 Antrostomus carolinensis
CTCTGCTTTTCTTCAAAATGCCGCTCAGGATACGCATCTTGCCTTGGCTCGGCCCCCTCGCGCCTTTCACTGACATGTCAAGTGCTGATAACCTGCAGGCGAGGCGGCAAGCTATTTCATTATCCTTAGGTGGAAGAGCGCCGTGTCCTCAAAGTGACAAGTGACTTCTAGCAGGATTGTTTAGCGGGCTTCTGAAAACAAACAGCAACAACAAAAAAAGCAGTGGAGGTGTTCATGTTTACCGCCGTATTCCTTAAATTACCTGCAGTATTTTCCTTACTGTTCCATCATCAGTAACAAAAAAAAAAAAATCCAGCAACTTTTTACTCCTTGAAGTGATGATACACACTTGATTCTTCTGTGGGTTGAGTGAAAGCAAGAGGTATTTTGAAAATTCATTTAAATAAAAACTCCAAGCCCCAAATTATGGATTTGTAAGTGGCTTCTCAAGCTTAAGTATTACAGGTATGAACTCCTGCGTGCTGTTTCTGTAAAGCAGTGTTGGTTTTTTTTTAGTCAGAGAAAAATACCCTCCTGGTACTGTATGCAGTTTGTTCGGGATATTAGGATGTTACACAGTATCTCTTGAAAGAAGAAAAGTACAAACCCCACCCTGAACTCCCAGACAAGAACTGGAACGCACATTTCTATTTATGTGTTGGAGAAATGCTTGAAAAGGGGAGTAACCTATGCTCAGAAGAATGTCAGATTTGTGTTATGAAGTACCCATGCTTTTTCCTTTTTATGTCTTGAACAGTTTAAAGCTAGAATGTGAAAAACTGGCCAGTGAGAAGACAGAGATGCAGCGACATTATGTCATGGTAAGCAAGCTGCATAACAAATTCAAAATGTCTATTAGCTTGGTATACTGAGACCGAAATACATTTGGCTTGCTGGAGGCAAACAGCAGGATTAGAGTAGTGCTGCTGTTGTTGAGGTTGCATCAGTGCTTCCATTATAAATCCTTAGTTTCAGGGGTTTATAACTTGTTTGCAGCCGTTAGTTTCCACACAAAACCTGCTTTTTAACCTTTTAAGCAATTGGGGATATTTCTTCCAAATGCTAGTGGATTAATTGTCAGCCCTTTAAAGCCGTGTGCAACTTCTGTAGTGTACCTGGGGATGATGTTTTCACTTTGGCTGACTTCTCCCAAAGATTGCATCTTCCTAAACCAGTTTGGGATAATATTTTTTTTTCTGTCATGGGAGTAAGCCAAAGCTAGACGTGTACACATACCAACATGAAGCCTCCTTCCTAGAGGAACTGTTGCACCTGGGCAGCTGGTTCATTGTTTCACTAAATTCAGAGCGGCAGGGATCTCAGCTGTGAAAGGGATTTCCTCAATGGTCGTGGTCTGCTTGGTTACATAAAGCACATAAGAAGACAACTCTAAATACATAATTGCATGATGGATCATGGTGACTCCAGATGAGCTCTTCCTATCTGCTGTCATGTACATCTATGAAGGATTAGCCATTTTCCATGTGTACGTGACAAACAGCGCTCTCCTAGTTACAAAAAGAGTAAAAAGCCTTGAAAAATTCTTAACTGAGAGCACAAGCAAACGTTAAAGCTTACTGTTGTCTTTTTCATGTCTGATACATCTAAGTCTTGGAGATTGTTTGGTACTAACATTGCACACTGAACCGAGTTCCCCGTAATACTCAAGCACAACAGCATTTACTTATATTGATGTATCTGCTTTTGGCTCTGAATTTCCATGCTCTTTCATTTTTTTAATCTCTGCAATTTAATTGTAGCTTTTTTGTGTTTTTAATTTAAAATATTGAATAACTGGTCTGTTAGACATTCCTGATTTTTATGTGTGTCTGGTTTCGAGCACTTTGGGCGATTTTTGGCATCTTTTACACATGCTAGGGAATAAAATCTTGGGCATTTTCTGTGTGGCTTTCTCTCTGCTTCTAATCATTACCCCTGGTTGTGATTACTTTTTGTGATTCTTTTTGTTGTCTGTTTTTTTGCTTGTGTTATGGCTGTTCTTTGTAAATTTGGCATGAAGCAATGTAGATAAAATAAAAAAAGAAAAAAAAAAAAGTTGCTGTGCTCTTGAATTCCAGGAGCTCTTCAAGGCCAGTAAATGTTTTTAGGTCTGCATGTCTTTGTACAGATGATATTTGGATCAAAGTGAATTTTGGAATGGTTTTTACAATTGCAAGGTCTAATACAACCATTTTCTTCTTTCTTAGTATTACGAGATGTCCTACGGGCTGAATATAGAGATGCATAAACAGGTAGGTAGATATTTTGTTTAATGTAAGAATGCTCTGTGTGATTTCTCCCATCGGCCTTAAAACAGATGTGTATTCTGTGTGACTTGCTTTAATTGCACGCTTGAGTGCACTGGAAATTTTATTTTTGTACTTAAACTGTCCCTGAAGCTTCCATCTTGGGCATAGTTTGTGGGCTCTGCATAGGTTATGTTCTTGGCTACCAGTTGTGTATTATTTGGTTGACTTTCCACATGCAATCCCCGCGCATGCAAGTGGTCCTGTACTGCACAGGGAGGGTGTGTGTGTGAGTAGGGATGGGTATGTGGGTTGTACCTTCAGATCTGTCTGACCTTGAACCTTCAAGGTTTACTTTTTGGGATGATAGCTACATCACAAATGCGTATTAGGTGTCGAGGGATTTGTATTTGCATGTGGAAAAGACTGTTCTCTTTAGTTAGTCTGGACTGATTTAAGCTGGAGCTGCAAAAGCAATTGATGCACAGCCATGTTCTTATTTCCCTGAGGCTGCTTAGTTGGACCTTTGTCCAAAACCAGTGTGTTAGCATCTCAAACAGGAAAGAGTAAATGAGCTCTCTGCGAGGATGTTAGCATACTTGGTTTTGTGCCTTGAAGTCTAGCACTTAGGCCAAGATTAGCAGGAGATTAGTCAGATGGAGCATAGTAGTGTAAATCAGAGTTTCTTATTCAGTAATGTGTGTTTTTAACCTTCTCTAGAGGAGAATGAATTAAACATCTGACCTCTTTTTCCAGTGAGAGGACTTTTTATTTGGTGAAATTTAATACTGACAACTCATTTTAGCAAACGGTTGAGCAATTTGCCAGTGTTGCTGGGGAGCGTAAACTGCAGAAATAAAGAGATGATTGGATGGGAGAAGAAAGACCATCTGAAAATTGGTTTGTACGCTTTTCTGTTCAAAGTTAGGGATTTGGAACTTCTTTGGGTTGTGAAAATAGGATTTCTTTATCTTGTTGAGAGCAGACATATAAGTCAAATTTTTTTCATGTTATTTATTATTTATTGTATTTTGTATTCCATTAGCATCCCAATGCCACAGGACTGATTAGGGCCATTTGTGCTAGACGGCATACAAATGCGAAGATGGTGGGATTTCCTGCCTCAAAGCATTTTGCATGGAAGCTCCACAATTACTTGTAGGTACAAGTCATTTTACAGACGTATGTAGACCTGTTGAATTCTGATGTCCTCCTCACAGGTACTTTGAAGACTCAACAAGTGCGTTTAAAAAACGGTTGAGACAAAAAGGCTGCGATTGCAGCTGATCAGATTGTGTGTGGGTAGTGACTCTCTGGACCTGATTCAGCTCACAGGTGCTGGTGGAAGGACTGGTCACTGACTCTCAGAGGTGTTTGGTCTGTTCTCAAATGAATAGCCAGATTGTTTCAGGTTCCCTTTAAAAAAACAAAACAAAACATGCCCCCCCTCCAATCAGTAAAGTAGTAGATATGTAAACAATTCACAAAGACTAGAGTCCTTACAGACCACCTACCTAACAAATTCTTGCAGGCATTTGAAAGCAAGCATTGCAGTCAAACTTGTTTATGTTTCTAGGTACCTTGTTTTTACAGAAATTAATTGTATGTGCAGTTACACTGACTGTACAAAATTCTGTGGGATGAAATTAACTTGCAAGTGCAATGTGTAATTAAATTGTTTTGAGTGGGGAGGAAAAATCCACAGTGAAAGCCCTTTTAACTTCTGTTTTCTAAATGTTTTACTTCAGAAATTGTATACAGTTATGGCGATGGAGTTGTCAGTGATATTCTGGAGGAATTATGAACACAACTAAGTGTGGGGATTACAAAAGACTGGGTTTTAGTTAAACACCTTTTTCCATTATTGTTCAAATTAGTAGTTTAAGTATCGTACTCTCATGCAAAGCACTTAAATATTTTGTCAGATGTTGATTCAAGTTAGCTGCAGCTAAGAAATTTGTTCGCTATCATTCTTCAATCTGATATCAATTTCTTATCTCTCACGTCTTCCCTTCTGTTGCTACAGCGTTTTGTTTTGTTTTTTTTCCTTTTCTCCTCTTTCTTGAGCAAGTGCAAAATATTTCCCATCTTACTTTATGATCACAGTGTTAGGGTCCAATGTGGTATATTATATAGATAGCATTGATTGCTTCATTTGATGTGTGTGAAGCTTTTTTAGTCATCCACCTTAAATTTCCTTTTCTTCCTCTCCCATCTGTGAATTTTACTGGGCTGAAATGGAGCGATTCACCCTTTGTTTTTTTCTCCTCCCTCCCTCCCCCTGCCCCAAGCTTTCTAAATTCAATCATACCAAGAATCCTGAGGGCAGTTTATCACATTATGAAATACAGACAGCCCTGCAAACCACCTACTTATTACATTTTCTTTCTTTTTTTTCACTTTAGCACAGAGGCATATCTGTCTTTATTTGTTTTTCTGGGCAGACAGCCTTGGTTCCTCTCAGGTTCTTTTCCAGATGTACTTGCTGGATGCCCTTGTAATGGAAAGCAGGCAATAATGCAGTGAAGTTGCCCTTCGGCGTAATTGGGCCGAGTTCTCAAGATCAGGTTAGGCTTATTCACTTATTAGATTTGTGTCTCAAAGGGTTCAAAAGCACGACTCCCTGGAGTCCTTGGAAGTACCCTAGTAATTGGTGGCCCTGATATTTGAAACCTTTGTGTATTTTTCTGTTAAAGCTCCTGTTCTTCTTGGCTGCTCACAGCCACAGAGTATTTATTTTTAGAGAAATTTTTCACTGGAACAGAAAATGATGACTGTGATGGAGTCATGACTCTGTGACTTAGCAAATTGATAAAAGGATAAACGCGTGGAGAGCAGCAATAGTGAGTGTGCCTGTGTGTCTGGGGGGGAAGAGATGCGGGGAAGAGCATCTCCTTTTCCCACCTCTCGTGTGATGCTCATCATCAGTCATCCTGTGTTGATTTTGATAGAAGACTATTAAAGTGAAACCTATGGGGAATTTGTCATTCTGAAAGGAAAGCTAATGTAATTAGTACCAATTAAAGTACATTTAGTAAATTGGATTTAATCTTAATTAAGCCTGCATAATGTTGCCAATTTTTAACAATTATGTTTGAGAACATAATTAATTTAAATTTTGGTAACTGAGTAAATAGCATTAGGCTGGTAAAATTAGTCATTTGTGTTTTTTGTTTTTTGTTTTTTTTTTTTTTTTAAAGACAAGTGTCGGGTGTGTTGTGACATGTGGTGTTATAGCCTAAAATACTAAACTAATTTTTGATATTCTGTACTAGGATCAATAAAGGCTCAAAATAGACATTCCAAAAAAAAAAAAAAAAAAAAGACATTGAGTTGGGGGTTTTTGGATTGCAGTACAAAAAAGATACTTCCCTACAGTTTTAGTTTTGATATTAGCATAAATATTAACATTTTGAGTGTGGTCTGAAGATGCCCATTTCTTACTAAGTTGCTTTTTTAACATTTGTTTTTAAGAGGCTCAGCAGATAGTTTATGAATGAATGGTTGATGTGCTGTTCTGTGTTTCTAATATACTGTTGCTATTTGGTGGTGGTCATTTGGTTTAATTTCTGAAATTAGGTTGTTTTAGTGTTATGGTAAACAGTTTATTTAAATTGCTGTAATCAAACATGCTTGCTGAAGGTTTTAATTCAGGATTGTAATTATCACTTAAAATAAGTGTCTGTATTTGGCTGCAGACAACAGATATTTGTGAATGGGACTGATGGAAAGTGTAAATAGGATACAGCATTCACTTTCTACTTCAATTATGTTTTTTGGAGGTGGCAGTATGTAAATTCCAAGTCTCTCTTCTTTGTTAGACCTCTGTCTTTTAAGTAATTCATGTGCTATAATGCTGAATTTCAGCATTTTTGAAAGAAAATTCAGGTCTTTAAAGAAGCTGGGTATTAAAAATAAATGAAATTACTTTTTAAGATCACAGTTAAAAAAAAATAAATCAGTCCAATCCATATAAATTTTATTACAAGACTTGGGCAACAACCATTTGAGTGCTGCTAAAATATTAATTGGATAGAAATGAAAGGGCTCTGCTAGCTGATAGGATATCATAATCATAGCTGCAGTAGTCAATGGTAAATGATGATAAATGGCATTAGGAACCTTTTAGCAAACTGTAATAGCTACAAGGAGGGAAGCAGTATGGATTTGCATTATATCTGATACCCTCTAGTACCAAGTGGATAGCCAATACTGCTTGTTTAGCATTTTCTAAGGGCAATAGGATATTGATTTCTGACTTACAAGGAACGGCTCTATTTTCACCATTGAAAAGTATTGCAGGTTGTTAAGAAGAAATTGACTTGAAGAGGCCTGACTGCTGCCCATCATGGAGCAAATAAAGCAAAACTGCCGAAGCATGGTGGAGCAGCGAGATGGGGCCCTCAGCAATTTGTTGCTATTAATTTACCATGCTCGACAGCAAATCAATCGGCATCTACTTCATCTGCTGGAGAAAATGCTGTCCAGGGCAGATAAAAGGCCCTGCGTGGTACAGCGAATAGACTGGATTGGCCAAACGGAGGCTGCAGTTAATGTGTAAATAAGTGAAATCAAGGCCACTGTTGCAGAGAAAGCTGTTTTTAATTAGGTTGAGGCTTTATAGTGAGCTATTTAAGAAAGTAGTATGGAGAGTAAGGGGAGATTTATTGTTGACTCAGTTAATAGATGTGCTGTATGACATCCCAGCCTTTAGTCTGCTTGCTTCTTAAGCCTTAGTAAATTGTTTTGGTAAAGAGGTAAAGATGAGGATCAATTTGTTTAATTTTGGGCAGAGTTTTGACCATTTTTCATTTCCATGGCCATAAAATGCATATGTTGCAGAGAACTGGTTTGTATATGTGCTACCTGTGTAATGCAAAAAAATACTCTTGTGGGTTTTTTGTTGTGGGGTTTGGTGGGTTTTTTTGGCGTTCTGGGCTTGGTGTGAATGTGTGTGCATGCATGTGTGCACATTTATTTTATTTTTTTTAACACAGTCAGTAGCTGAGTGTATATTGTCTTCTATTTGAAGAATAACTGGAAAGCCAGCTAAAATTATACGAACTGAATTTGTTCTCCATTATAAGCAGTAGGAAAGATTTAATAAAGATACAGGCAGTGGGTAGTCAGAACTGAACTGGAAAACTTCAAAATGAGAGAGATTAGAAGTGAAATTTTGAAGACTGCAGCTCACACAGGACTATTAAGGAGGAAGAGAAAAACAAGTGGCTTTTCCATCAAAGTTGCAAAATGTAAAAAATAGGCTGTCAAATCAGTTTGACAACTGAGGCTTGTTTGTCCCAGATTTAGGTTATTTAGCCTCTGAAGCCAGCAGAAAAGCTTAGAAGCTTATGAAAAGTTAGAAGATGTATTATTCTGCAGTTAAGCCAGAAACCTTTTAGTTGGTAATAACTGCTAAGTTCTGAAACAAGTTCCCGTGCTTTCTTTTCCTCATGATGTAGGTGTTAGGCAGCCTTTCTGTGGAGAGGTCCTGTTAATTACTGGGAAGTTTGTTGTTGCTGCTTCTCCAAGGGATACTGTTGACATATCCTTTCTCCCTGCAACTGGAGAATAACATGCATGAGGACAGGAACTTCCATTTTACCCTAGTTTTGCTGTTCATAAGAAAAGGAAAGTGTGATTTTCCCCCACTTGTTTTGGTAATTCAGACAGATGCTTAAGACACAGGAAGCAGCACAAAACATGCTGAGCAAACTTTTAAATTAAAACATATGCTCTGTTTTTACTGGCAAAAGGCTGTGTTCTACAGTGCTTAAACATAAAAGCATTTTTCTGTCTTTGAAAGATGCTAATTGCCACGATGCTGCCTCACTGACTGTTAGTTTATAGGCCCACTTGTAATTGCAGAAGGGGCCAGCAGTGATCCTGTGATTAGGGTTGCCTAACACCTTCCCCTATAAAAAAAAAATCTTTTTAAAAAAAAAAAAAAATTCTATTTTATTTTAATTTTATTTTTTAGTGCAAGAAACTCCATCACCTTTGCTACTTGCAGTAGGGGACACTGTGATTTGTCTTCCCTTTGCTGACAAGAAAAGAAGTGCTGAGGCCATTCAGCACAGGAAAAAACATTAACGTGGCAGATAGGTTTCAAAGTGAGGTATCAGGATGCTGGGATGCCCGAGCTTTACGGCATTTGTGTGAGCTTGATCCTGCCCCATTGTGTGTGTGTGTCGTGGTGCAGTTTTTAGTTACACGCTCGCTGATCTCATTACTGTTTTTCCTAGAGGACTTCATTTTAGTGCACAAAATAGACCTTAGGAAAGTAGAATTAAGGCTGCAGTGGCGATTGTAAATATGGCTTGAAAAAGTTTGGCTGCTTGGCTCAGAAACTGAAATAACTTTAAACATGAAGATTCAGGCATGTAAAATAATTGTGATTGTAAGATTCTTGAGGCAGGGATTCTGATTTTGGTTTGTGTTATAAAAAGTGAAGGAGGTGCTTGCACAGGTCACTGTGTGGTGTATATCATGGACTCAGTGCATTAAAGCCAGGAAACAGATTTTACGAATCAACACTAGGACTGTCAAATGTCGGTAATTCAGAGCTATCAATTTGGTCGTACTTTTTTTTTTTTTTTTTTTTTTTTTAAATTAGAAGATATGATGTACTGTTTGTGGATTTAAGGGAGAACTGGGTTTATCACAGACATGGGCCAGTTTGTGAACAGTGTGATTATAATTGTTACAGAAGTCACTTCTTTTGCTCTCTGCAGATTGAGCATATCTGTTGCCACTGTCTTTCTGAGAAACTGTTTAGCCACCAGGCACGGCAGGAGCAGACCAAAGATGATAATGTGAAACACAAGATGTATAAAGCAATACTTGCATTAACTAACAGATGACAATATACTTGAAGACAAACCTATCTATCCTCAGGAAATGCTATTCTATGAAAGAGATTGAACATTTGAATTAAAAATTAATCTTTATTTTAAAATACAAAAATATTGAGTGGTTTTAAGAATGCCTATTTGTCTGTCTGTTTATCTGTATATTTTCACAGGTTTTGTCTTAATTCAAAGTGAAATTTTTACAGTTCCTCTGGTACCTTGAAGTATTTCTGTAAACTTTTTACTTTGATACTGATTATCTTCATGGTGGCACAAACTCTGTAGTTCAGTGTAGCAGGAAGCATTTTGGTACAATGTCAAAAGCAGGTGTCCATAACTTTTATTTTTTTTAATAATGTTTTTAAAATATAGCTGTAATATGTCACAAACAGTGAACAGAACTCTAAACAGTGCTTTCATGGATAGGATTTATATGTAAGGAATCACCTTTCCTAGCCCAGGACAAGTATGTAATGCTCTGGTATTAAACACTCTGGTGTTATGGCTAAGACGTTTAAATGTGCAGTTGTCAGGCAAGTCAAAGTTATAGTCCCCAGAGTAAACTTGAATTGGTCTCCTTGCGGTTATGTATTTGCATGGTATGCTGTATTGCCTATTCCAAATGTTAAAACATGCCAGGCCCCAGAAAATCATGAGATTGGCTTAAAATTAATCATGAGATTTAAAAAAAAAATAAAAAAATTGGGTTCTTTTTATTTCCCTTCTTATTTTAAGCTGTCAAACATGAGCACTTGGCTCATGCTTCTTAAGTTTTTCCTCTAGTATTCTTCCATACTTGTTTTTTGCAAGCAAGGAGTGAAACATCCCAAGATTCATGGCAAAGTCAAGGGACTCTGGGTACGAGATACAGCTGGCAACTTTTGTCATAATATCATATTCTCAGAAAATGCGAGATGCACACTCCTCAGAAAAAAATAAATACAAAAATAAAAGTATATATACATATCCTTTCTGGAATTGTTAAGTTTTTGTGGGTTATATATACCATAGCTTGTTATATTTTTGTAATGTATCATAAGATGGCACAGATGTGCTGGTGGCAATTCGCCTTTTTCTGTTAAAAGGTGAGGGAACACAGGACGTAGTTTTGAATGGGGGTCTTCTAACTTGGCATCTCTCTTTTGGTCTGCTTAAATGGTTTCTCTGCAGGATCTTTTACTGCCAGAGGTTTCTGACTCTTGCTGAATGAGTTTCAACTTCTTCAAAGAAGAAAAATCTTCCATTGTTATATTTGGGATGTGGTACACTGGCAATGAGAACATGTGCTTTTCTTCTTTCTTGTGTTTGTTTAAAAACCTCAGCAGAGCATGTCACAGTTGAGTAGAAGTCAGAATCTGTCCTGTTCATGCTACAAAGCATCTGCAAAACAATAGGCCCTGACAGTAGATTTTGTTTGGCGTGTGTTGTGTTGTGTACTGTCATGTTGTGTACTGTGCGCATGTTATGTGTGATCACTGAGAGTGTTTGATTTTTTTAAAATGCTGCTCTTTCCTCCATCTTAGATACAATAAACTTCTTAGCTTGTATTTACTCATTCTGCTTATGTGCCTGGCTTCTCTTAATGTCTTGGTTGGAGAATTTGCAAATGCAAAAAACCCCCACTGACCCCATCCTGGCTTACCCCAGAGAGAAGTGATTGCCCTTAGGGCTGAGTAGCTGCTGATGGAGTAGCACCGTATAGAGGGCATGGTGAGGCTGCTGCTGCTGCTAGGACATCACCTGGGTTTCAGTTACAAGCGTAGCCAGTGATGCAGATTTACTATGGCAGAAGAGTACTTTGGAAAGCAGAAGGGCCCCTTTCCCCTTGCCTGTTCTGACTTTGAACCCAAAATCAACAAATCAAAACACAGCAGGACCAACACATGCTCCCTGCAAATACTGAATAAAACATTGTGGTGCTTGTAGGCAGTGACAGCAAATGCTATGGAAATTTGACACTGACAATTTTAAAGCCAGAACAAGGACAAAAATGTCTAGCCTGGGTCTGTTGTGTCCTCAAGGCAGAGAGCTTCCTCAAAACTCATTGTGGGGTGTCCAAGGGGTTACGATTACAGGCTCAGCAGAGGATGAGGGAACAGCAGGTAAGCTGGAGCCCACAGAGCTGGAACATTGGCGTGGTCCTTGGGTGCCCCCTCAGAGCCGTTGGGAGGGGGTTTGCGTGATGGTGCACAGACCTCAGGGTTTGTGAAGTCCAGGTTGCAGGATGTTCTTCTGGACAGTTGCTCAATGGCTGAAGATGTCATTTACCATGTTAACTTGACATCATTATTTAAAATTAACCATAAGGCAAATTGGGGTGAGTTTTTAACTGGGGTTGAGGAGAAGGTGGCATTTTGATCACTCATTTTCTTTCTCATGTCTCTTTGATTCTTGGCAGGAGAAGTAGAACTTAATTTTTGCTCATTCTTTGTAAAGCAAATGACTGACTGAAGGCTTCTAGGTTAATATATTTGGATATCCAGTTAACCTGTCTATATGAGTACTGTCTGCTTGGTGGTCAACTTGTTACTCCTATTTAGCATTTGACTCAAATTTTACCTTTTAAAACCATGGAGAAAGTGGAGCAGTCCTTGAGGAAAGTTTTTGTCTTGGACAACCACTTTTCCCCATTTCTAACCTTTCAGAGGGATGAATAAGGAGTTTTCAGGCATGCCTCATAGCTGAAACACTTCTGGACCTGGTTTTGAAAACACAGTGGTGTTTTTCCTGTTAAGCTTTCCTATTAATAAATGCAAGGGAGACAAAAGAACTGTAGTGCCGCCCAGCTAAGGGTTGGGGAAGGAGGCACACTTGGACCTGGCAGTGTGGAGGGCTGTTTCCTGCTCTGGATACCTGCAGGTGCCTGCCCAGGGGCTTGACTGCCTTGGATTTGGGGAAGAGGCCATTTTTGATTTAAAGCATGTGACAAATTAGCAGTTGTGGTTTCTCTGACAGCAGGCTCGCACTCTGCAGCACTTTGTGAAAGTCTCTTTAACATTTCTGTTCTTCTGTCTCCCTCTCTGAGATGGTGATGTTATTTACATGACAGGGAGTGATATAAGCTTTAATTTGTTGTCGTCCCTTATTATGTGAGAGGCTCTAGACAATCACAGAATATTGAACGAATAACGAATACGTATTTGCTGTGGAGGGAAGAGGACTCCTTCCAAACCTGTGTCTGCTGCGTAACAAGGTCCAGCAGTGCCTTGTCTACTATGGGATTTCCTTTGTTCTTATGCCTCAGAGGTTACCAGGAGATAACACTAAAGATGCCTTAGTTGTCCTCCTGCCAGCTACTCTCTTAATTGTATTTGGAATTAACAGTTGGAAATAGGGGGCGGGGTTGGTCTATTGATAACATTTGGAGAAGGAAAGCAAAGAGAAGGCGGCCAAAGCTGGCCTGAACATTTATGATGGATTCTTGATTTGAGGGAGGGGACAGAGAACAAGGAATGACTGGAGAACTCGTTAATTGGTTTTCTTCTCACGTCTCCCATTTCCCTGCAGTAGCATTCACTCTGTATGACAACTGTCCACTTCCACAGTGCCCCCTTTGAAAGATGGCACTATGGTGATGTGTAAAAGAGAGTCAGCTACACCACCACTGTCTGCTTTTTGTAATTTTATAAAGCATGTGACTAAATAAAAAGTAGGTACCTCTTCTTAAAATGTCAGTCCGTAATGTTTGAATAACACAAGAAGATTGAAAAGATTTTGTGCATAAAATACACCCGGTACATTTGTGTCAGTGTGTTAACAAAGGGTAGATTGTGTATTTTTACACTTAATTTAACCAGCAGGCTTTCTGTCCTAATTGTAGAAAGCTGTTGCAGTCTGAGCACATTGCTTATTTACAGTTTTTCTCAGTACTTCTTAATTTCTGGGGACAAACTGTATGTTTTCTTTCTCTGTCTTGTCCTAAACAGCAACTACAATGACAACAAAACCCAAGCATTGCTGAGAGCGTCTTGCTTATTTGTTGCTCTAAAACATTATCAGTGGAAGAGACACCAACTTCTCCAAACATCAAAGGACAAGTCAGAGTTACTTGTTATGTGTTTGTCCATATGTAAATATGGAGGTGTAACTCTTTAGAAGTAAATTGTATGTAAGATCTTGGTTTAATTAATTCAAGAGTGACATCCTGTTTCCTTTGCATCTCTCCACTTCCATGTGCTTCTAGAGATGGCTTATAATGTGTCTTTAACGTGGACAACATGAGGAGAAAGATATTTTCCATGCGTCTCTACAAGACGCTTAGTTATTTTCCCCCCTCACAACTTTGCCTGGTTTATCTCTACAAACTGGTGACACCAAAACATGCATTCTGTTTCACTTGTTGACAGCATAAGAAAAAGTATTACAATTCTGCACCTGTGGCATACTGTAAATTTCTGGGGAATTGTTTGTTTCTGACATTTTTTCTAAAAACACATTTGACTGAGGATGACAATTGTTCTTGTTCTTAGATTTGATCATGTAGATAGAGATCTAAAGAGCAACAGCACCACAGGGTTGTACAAGAAGAGAGCCCCCACAGGCATATTTGTGGGGTGGTTTCTTTCTGAGATTGCTGGTTTCCACTTGAATTTTCAAACATGTATACAAGATGCTTCTCAAGCTAACATTAGCAGCCTCGTTATTATACACTTTCAAAACTTACCTCTGTAGAAAGACGTAAGATTTTACTTTGCAGATACAAATGTCCAACTTCTTTGCATATGCAACATTTTTAAAATATGCCTTCAGCCAAATGCACATAGAGTCCTTGTGAATGTACAAAATGATAATACTTTGTCCTTTATTGCTATTTACTTAGCTCTGTTTTCTGTCTAGCAGTCAGGTATGTATTTCTTCTAAAGTATTGATTTTTAACAAGTCTTTTTGTGTGAGTGAGAAGAATCCTAGGATTATCTTAGTTTACACATTTTCAAAGTAAAATGCTACTGTAAGTATGCACTGTGTTATGGGTCATGAGGTTTGTTTAAGCCTGTGACAGAACCTGGAGAGCCTGAAAATCTGTAGACAGAGGAAACACCTCTCCGTATTAGTGTGAAGCAAAGCAGAGAGCTCCCAGGTGGATGAGATGCAGACGCCAGGGTCTGGGGCTTGAGTGGATCCAGGTGGACTATGCTGTCAAGGGCTTTCTGTGGGACCTGGGACAAGTCACTTTGACTGCTGTTCACAGTGAGATGAGAGGGATGCTGTGGGTGCTTCTGCACTGCTGGGCTGCAGGGACAGCTGAATGAGGGCAGAGCAATGCTTGTGGTGTGTGGAGTGAGTTAAGCAATTCAGGATGAAACTGAAAAAATCCAGCATGTATGGAGGGTAGCTCATGGGGAAATGTTGAGGTCATGGGTGTGTCTTCAATTTCTCACTGCTTGAAGCATGAGACACCAAAGTTGGTGCTCTCAGGACATGCTGACTTGGTAGTCTCAGAAGCACTTTTTGAAGAGTGGCACCTAAATTTTATTTCGAAGTATAATGTGATTTTTTCTTAAACAAAAAACAAACAAAAAAGCTGGAGAAGGCAACGGTCTTGTTTCATCTTAGTTCAGCTACTTTTCTGTCTACTAATGAGACCCACATTTCTCCTCTGCCAGGAGAATGACTGGGATACCCAGCAGAAAGCTGTCTGGTTTGCATGAGATCCTTAATGGTTTGGTAGAGCTAAAAGAGGAGAGATGCGTGCTGTGTTGTTGGTTTGGAAAGACTGTGGCCAGCTGGAAGGAGTTGTGCTGGGTTCCAGTCCCTGCCGCAAACCTATTTACATGTTTTAGCCTATGGCAAGTCTTCATGTACTGTGATGCTGAGCAGGAACTGGAAAAGGGACTTTCCTTCTCCACTGGAAGAATTAGGAGTATTTCCTTCCCAGAGTTCACAGAAGCCTATTAGACAGGGTGTTCTCCGAGGAGGTGGGAAGAAGTAAAGAGAGAATTAGTCATGTATATAATGCTCTGATTAACCTCTTTAACCACTAAGCTGTTACATAAAAGTCTGTCCTCCACCCTTTTTTTTTTTTTTAATTAATGTGCTGCTGCTGTATTTTATGTGGGAATAATTCTGGCAGTGGTTCTCAGCTCCCTGGGGGACACAGGTGGAAAAGAATTGAATTGGGGGAGTTGCAGGGCAGAGTTGTTTGCATGGCTTAGTTGTGAGCTGGATGTCAAAGAGCTTGGTTTTGTTAAGCCAAAGACTCTTCTGAACATGTCTGAAAGGAGACTCAGCAGGGTTAATGGAGAGCTTTAGTGCTGGAGATGGAGACTCCTATATGCTTTTGGTGACTGCAGCACTGCCTCATTCCTGAGTGGAAGGCAAGGGAGTAAAGATTGTATTTGGGACTTTAATGCCTAAATTCTTGTGGTGCTCCAGCCTTTATATTTGATGTACTACCTTTTTTTTTTAGGATGCAAAGGTACATATATATATGGGTAGATGCCCCCCTGTGCTCAGGAATTCTTGAAGATCTTATCGAGCATTTGTCTGTTGCTGACTTTCTGCTTGAATTACATACCTTCTGGAGACTTCACCTCTGGCTTTTGCTGCTTCAGTTCTCTGTCTGGGGAGTGGAAGTAATACTATTTCCTGAATATATATAGTATATATATATATATAAAATACTATTACCACAGAGGAGTTTTTGGAGAGCAATATATTAAGAAATGAGCAGTGAGATATTATTACATGGGAGTCACTTAGAAGCGGCCGTGTGTATCTCTCCAGATTGTAAGATGCTTGGGGCAGGATGCTCTTTCCCAAGACAGTTTTGTCCTTGTTTTGCCTCCCATGTGAATTCTGCTGTATTTTCTATCCCAGCTGCAATTAGCATGCTCCAGTGATGTACCTTTCAGCGGTGATGCAGTCAGTCCTTTGATTTGTATTAAGGAAGTTTGCCCTTGGTAATCTATCTTCTCAGCCTCTTCTCCTCCATCTGGAAAAATGGGATAATACTGCTTTTTTACCCGTGTGGGATTTTTTTTTGAGAAATCCAAAACAAACTTTATTACCTTGTGGTAGTGTCCCTACCTTCTTCCTGCAAGCCCACACTTGGCAAATGACAGAGGTAGGGCTTGTTACTATATGTGAAGTGGTTGCAGCACAGTGGGATCTTGATTCTCTGGTACAATAAATTATATTATGAAGTTAGGCAAAATACAGGATTTGTTAAACCTTTCTGTGCCTCCTGGTTCTATGCAGAGTTAATCTGAGGTAGGTTCTTGGTGTAGATCTCAAGTGACTAGTTTCCCAGTCTCTTTTTAACCTCATTTGAATTTCTACTTGCCCCTTAGGCAATGAATCTCTACAAGGCTCTTCCTTGATTTATTTGTTGCAGAGGTTGAGGAAGATAATGGCAGTGTGAGTTGTCCAAAGATGATGCAAACCAGCTTAGTATTCAACAGTGAGGATCACAGCTTTTCTTGAGTCTTCACTCTTCATCATGTGAATACCCTAGAAGTGTGAGAAGCTGTAAAATGTAGTTTTGGGCATAAATGCATGTTGGACTTTGGAAAATAAATACTAGTTGGAGAGCTGTCTTCAGCATAATATCGGAGGAAGATTTGATATCTGGTGCTCTCCACTGGAACGCTGCTGTTCTTTTCCACTTTGGTGAAGCAGTGGGATTTAGGTGGTAAAGTAGGTCACTTTCTCTATCTGAGCATCACTTTGCTGCTACCTTTCTTGGTTATACTTCCTCAGAAAAGGGTGCCAGTTCTGGAGGTAGAACAGCTGTGAATTTACCAAGTCTGTAATACCTCTCAGTGTACAGTCTAGCTTAGTCAGTAGAGCTGGATAATTTACAACTACATCAAATGAGCACTACACAGGTTCTTTGGTGGATATTTAGAATAATTTTGTATTGCTTTAGGCTGCATTGGCAGAAAATGGCATATATTTTAAAAACTTTGTTTACAGGTAGAGAGTTAAGATAAAGTGCTTTTTGGTGTGTGTGGATGGTGTTCAAGAGCATGTCTGAAGTACTCATAGTTGTGCTTTAACCACTGTTGAACAGACTCAGGTCCTGCTAACTGAGGAGTTGGCAAGGTTTTACTGTGCTGAGTATTTCTCCAGGTTCTTGGGCAGTTCTGCAGCTAGTTTAAGGAAACGTCAGTTTTGTGTTTGTGAACTGTTACATTTGTGATGTAAAGTCACCATATCCCTTGTTGTGACTGTTAAAAAATAAACTTTCTCACATTTCTTTCCTTTGCTTTCACCTACGCAACATGTTATTTTACAGTGGTGAACACTGACTTATGTCAATAAAGAAATCAGTCATTTTGAACTGCCTTCCCTTTATATTAAAGGTTAATATTTTCCAACTTACTCTTTTATCTTCACTGAAACTCACATAAAGGAAACAGTTTGAGCTATCCTCCAGTCATCAAACCTATTTCCCTTCCTCCTCCCTCTGGCTTTTTTTCTGTTGTCTTTGTGAAAACCAGATAGTGATTATACACAAACAGGTTTGCAGACAGTCAGTAGGTAGTTCAATGATTTTAAGGCTTCCTGGCAAATTTCTAGTGCAAACAGAATAGCACAAGTAAGTCTCTAATTATCATGGGAAGCTGCATTTGTGAAAAGGAATAATTATAATAGTTTGGGGAAAACAAGTTCTCATAAACCAAAATAGGTACAACCTCTGTATATTTTTGTGGGTAAGTGTTAGGATTTGAATGAGTATTTTTCATATAAATGCTTGCCTGAAACCTTTTTGATTAAAAGAGTGGCAAGATTACAGACCTAACAAACTAAATATGAAATTAACAAGCCCAGAGACTGCATTTTGGTAAACCATGGAATTATTCCATGGCAAGAAGCCAGAGATCCATTAAAAAACCCAACAAACAGGCATGGAAATGTGGTTTTGCTGTCTGTCATGCTGTCTGCTATAACTGAAAAAACATACACTGTTTTACAACTGTGGTTTTTTTCAGTTTTGACCACAGCATTTAATTTCTTCATGTGACCACTACCGAGCTAGGATGTCCACCACTAATGTACGCTAGTTTTTATTTATTTATTGTTTTGAATTAACTGTGTAGCTGGATGTTGGTGATTTGGTTTACCAGCTGATCTAACAGGTGACTCCAAAGAGTAGTTGAAACTTACAGCTAAACCAGATCATGACATTAACCCAAAAGGTGAAAAGTTTAGGATGTGGTTGATAGCAATATGTCTTGGTAGCAGGGTAGTGGAGGAAGTGAGACGGAGTGCCTTCCCATGCCCAGAGAAGTATCGGTATCTGTAACAAGATGAGCAGCTTGCCAGGAGTGCTGCTGCGTGGTTTGCTCTATTAACCGTGCTCTTACTTTCTGATTCAAAGGAGTGTTCACAAAAGGTCTCAGCTTAGAGATTTTTTGTGTCTGAGATTGAAATTTCCTGTGCACCTCAAGTGGGTGGAAGATGGTGTTAGTAAGGAAATGGGTGGTAAACTGAGTCTGGGGTGGGGTTTTTTTTGTTTGGTTTTCTTGTTGGGTATTTTGTGAGGGAGGGACTGGATGTTAACGTGGGTAAGTTCATTGCTTTATTCAGCACATACCCACAGAAATGCTAACAGCTCAAGGGTGGGGTGTGTAGGGGTAGCTGGATTAGGGGAGAGCCTTTTCAGTGCCTATTTTTGTGACAATTTAAAGTGCATGGGAAGCTACAGTGAAAGCCTTCTCTCTCAAGAGCAGATACAACATAATTGGTGGGTGTGTAGCCCGTTTTTCCATCCCAGACATCTCTATGAGGGGGTCAGGGGTGCAAAATTGGACCCACTTTCTGAAAGAATCCTGTTTGATTGATGCCTTTTCTGGTAAGAACATGTTTTAAAGAGAAAAACATTGCTATTATTATCATCACATGGTTAATCTGTTTATAGAGTTGATTATTTACCCCTTTCATTTGCTCACATTTGACCTACTTTCCATGTTCTAGATGTTTTTATTAAAGTCTGTGGGTGCAGTATGATGAAGACTGCACTTAACATATGGTGCATTCTGAGCATTTGCCTGAAATTAATGCAGCTCATAGTAGCTCTCCACACAGAGTGTGATCTCACAGGGAGTTACAGCACTGGAAAAGGTTTCATGAAATCTACATTTCCCAGTCAGAGAGCTCTCTTTTACTCCATGCCTCCTGCTCTGCTCTTTATGGCATTTTCTTAAACTTTATGGTTCTTTAAAAAGTTATTTTGAGATTATAACCCTCTTGGATGAAGAGTATTTGAAAACTTCAATGGTGCTGATGTAATTTAAAGATAAATGCCATTTAGTTGTTGCTTGACAGAGTCTGTCCTGGCAAGAGTTTTACTGGGGGAATGCCATTCAAATGAACTGAACACCAAGATGTATTTAGTGTATCCAGCTGTCTTGGACAAGTGAATTTCCTGAACATAATAAGCATGCATATCTTACAAATGTCGTAGCATTTGCTTTGCAAATGTGTCTTCTTTGGAAGGTTAAAAAGAGAATTGTAAACTGCCTGATTATTTTAGATATACTTCACTAGTGAAACTACCACTTGTTAGGTATTCACATGTTGAAGGGTAAAATTACCCGTTCTTTTACCTTGTTCTCCTTCACTAAGGGGAAAAATAGCAAGAAAACCCAGGTGCAGAAATGCTGAATTCCAAATAGAGTCATTTTCAGCAGAGGTAGTTATGATCCACAATGATTGAAATTGTGAGCCATGACAATTCATATCAATATTTTTTCCTCAGTAGGAGTCAGAGCTACAGACTGTTGTTTTGTTGTTGCTCTCAGGAATGCAGTATTCTGCTGTATCAAGAGTCCTTTCCTGTTGAGCTAGTTGTCGTGGCAAGTGTTTTACTTAAAAAATATTAATATGAATCAGTATCATCTGAGTGGAATCAGAGATGTGTGAAACACTGGAACTTCCAGTCTTTCCTTGTTGGATGAATGTGCTCAGTTGGCCAGCTCCTTGGTACTGTCCCTCTTACTCCCAGGGCAACCTGTTCCAGAGAAAAGGAATTGGGATTCTGACTGTCTGTGTCATCATATGTAGTACAGTGTAAGCCACAAGTGACAAGGCCGATGACGGTTCATCCTAGCTTGCCCGTCTGTAGGGTACTACATTATGGAAATTCGTGCTTCAGTAGAAATGTGGCATTGCCATTTCGAAGCGTGAGGAAGTGATGAGTCGGCACCTGAAATCAAAACCTGCATTTAAATTCAAAGTAAAAGAAGACACATGCCCTACTTAGACAACCTTAGGATTTTGTATAAATTTCACTTGTTGAGTGTTGATTAAAAAAAAATAATTCTTTAGGTGGGAAAGGATGAGAAGTGTCTTAAATATAATCTGATCCTCAGATGATCACTTTATTCCAGAAGCTGAGACTTGATAAAATAGCACCAAGAAGTAGGTAACATTTATTTGACTTCAGAAAGAATTAACAGTTATCATACTTTCACTTGGTTTAAAAATTGAGATAGTAACATGACTTACTTGAATTTGTGTCATTGGAAGGATCCAAAATTGAAGCTTGATTATAACACTGCTGTAAAATCCACTGCACTATTCTTTAATCTCTTTTGGGGTGTTGTTAAAGTCATGCTTTTGTCTACTGGCTTAAAAGGGGAAGGATTTTTATCTACTATGTCAAATAGAAAAATCTGTTACCTTAATCTATGGAAATTTCATCTGAGTATTGCTGATTTTCATAGTACAACAGGGAGTTGTAATGGAAGAGGAGTTAAAATGTTGCTTCCTTTGTGTAGACTACTTTCCTTGAAATAAATACCAGGATTTTTTGCTCGATTTCTTAAGCTAGTTGATAGCTATTCACCATGTTTTGTGAAATTGCTTGGTAGGAAGAACAGACGAGGGACTGAAGGTGAAACATGACAAAGTTTTTAAACACTGTAAGAATTCTTGTAACCAGACCTAACAAATCCACTGAATAGATCAGTGTGCTGATCCTAGTATTTATCTTTTCTGGAAACAAACATAGTCAAGTGTGATTATCAGTGAATCAGAAAGGGTATGGGCTCTACCTTTCATGACCTGCAGGGCTGAGGCAGGTAAGCAAAGGAACCAGGGATGGAAGAACAGAAGTAACCTCATTCCTGGTGCAGAAGGGCTGATTTCTGGCCTCCAGGTAAATCTGGAAGAAAATACAGTGAGTTGAGCAGTCACATTTCTGTTTTTGTGGGCAACTTTTGATTGCCACTTTTATAAGTTTATTGATCAGCTTTATGTTGTTCATTAAAAACTGGAACAACACAACACTTGCTGGAGAAACTAAATATTCTTCCTTCTTTTTTACCAGACTATTACATGTTACCATTGGTTGCAGTGTCTTCTGCAAGATTCAAGACCGATCAGTACAACCTTGTAGATGTAACTGGAAATCTGGCATAGTCTTCATAGATTGTGGCACAATCACACTGTGATAGTGGATCAGCTTCTTAGTGATTAACATTTAGAGCATACTGCTCCAGAAAAAGCACTGTAGCCATAATACAGAGAGTGAATGTAGGATACTGGGTGCCTGTAGCTACTTCTGAGTCTTTGTTTATGTGTATTTGCAAATGAAAGGTAAGTGCTGGTGGGGATCAGAAGTGAGGGGTTGATCTGGTTTAAGCCACAGCCGGCAGCTCAGACCACGTGGTTGCCCACCCACTCCATCTCCATCCTTCTCCAGTGGGATGGGGAAGCAGGGTAACAACAAGGGGCTCATGGGTTGAAATGAGGACAGGGACGGCTCACTCACCAGTTATGGTCATGGGCAAAATGGGCTTGACTTGAGGAAGAAAAAACAATTTAATTTGTTACCAATCAGAGTAGGACAGTGAGACATAACAACCACATCTTAAAACACCTTCCCCCACCACCCCTCCTTTTTTCCCAGGCTCAAATCCCTTTGCTCCCGATTTCTCTACCTCCTCTCCCCCAGCAGCACATAGGGGACAGGGAATGGGGGTTGCAGTCAGTTTGTATATGCCGATCTCTCCAGCATGAGGAGAAGGGCTAAAAAGAGTTCAGGAAGAGTGTTCCAACATGGGATTCCTACGTTGTCATGGACTTCTTCGGGTGCAGCCCCTGGCTCTGGCATGGGGAACTTCAGGCAGACCTCCTCCTCTCACTCTGGTATGTGAGTCTCCGGGGTCTTCTGCTTTGTCGTGAGCTCTCCACCATAATACCAGCAGCCTTTGGGCACAGCCTCCTGCTCCAGTGCAGAGTCCTTCATGGGCTGCATGTGGATATCTTCTCTGCTGTTAAACCTCTGTGGCTGCAGGAGACTCCATTTACCTCCTCTCCCTCTTTTATTTTTTAATTTTTTTTCCCCTCACTGACCTGAGTGCCTCCTCCAGTTGTTGATGTTCTTTTTTTTTTTTTTTTTTATGTTGATGTTCCTGATCACTTTCCCTCCTTTACCAAACTGGTTCTTCCCCTCATAAATATGGATTCACAGAGGTGTTTCACCAATGCTAATTGGCTCAGCCTGGTCTGGAGGTAGATCTGCCTTGGAGTCAGGGGAGCTTCTCAAAGCTTCTCACAGAGGCCATCACTATAGCCCCTTCCCCCACTACCAAAAATGCAACCCTCACATAAACCCAACACAGGGGTGGACACTGACAGCTATATTTTGTAGAGGGAAAACAATTTTAATGTTTATTTTGTGGTAACATTTAAAAAGTATGTCAGAATCTCCTTTCCTAAACACCATGTATGTACATTTCAAAAGCATAATTTTTAGATTCATTTTTCCAGGGCAGTTAAGGACACCTAAGTTAAACGTCAGCCTACTGAGGATGGGTTGTGACTCTCTCTCACCTGTTTTTGATTTTTTTTTTTTGTTTGCTCTTCATGATGTACACATTGAAAATACTGATCTGCAGTATTTCTTTCTGACTACTTTTCCTGCTACCCCTGAGAAACAGAGTATGAACTTGTGATGTAAATGAATAGGGGACTTTCTATATCCGATTAAATTAAAACTGTGCAATAAAACTGCTGTATGTATATAGTTGCAAGGACAGGCTGAGACTGACTTATGCTATTATCATCAAGCACAGAAGAACTCTGGTCAGACTCCTCAGAGCAATGTATGAGGGGAGGAATTGAGTAGTAAAGGAGTGCTGATCTTGCAAGTGCTACTGTGTTTCAGCTTCTATGGGAAAGATTAAAATGGGCATTTCTGACCTAATGGCAGCTAGGAGACAGATGCAAAAGACTGAACTCAGAGCTGAAGCTGCCTTAGTGTGATGCAACAAGTTTATAAGCTTAAAAAACGTTTTGTTCATTTTCTTAAACTATGAAATAGTCAGATTCCTTCAGTTGGTGGAGAAGGATGGAAACTTCTCAGCCCTATGTTATGAGGCCATATTTCACAAAACAAAGTATTGCTGTGAAATGCTCATGTTTGCTGGTAGGTGAAGGGATAGTACTTTATAGAGGACTTCAAAGCTCTGCTGATGGAAATAGCCCCTCCCATGGCAGTGTCCCCTTCTTCCTCATTTCTGTCTGCTTTTTGAGCAAGTGTTTCCTGCTACCTTTGAGGAAGGGAAATGACGCCAGACTCTGCCATGTCAAGTCCTTACAGCCTTTTTTCTGGATGCTTTGCAGGTGCTTGTGGCAGGGCAGGATGCAACTTGCTAGCTAGTGGCAGCCTGAACAATTGAAGGCCTGTGAGGATCTCCAGGCTGTGCTTTTCTATTCTGCTTCTTGCTGATAGAAGTCAATATTAACAAAAAACATTGACTTCCTCAAGTGACAAGCTTGAAGCATGTCTATATGTCACCTTACCTGACTTGCTTTTTACTGTTTTAATCATGAATGATTCAGTATGTATCCTTTCTTGCTAAGTTGAGCTCCATGGGGTTCTTGAGACATTAAATAAAAGCCACGTCTTATCAGTTCACTTCAGCAGCCCATGGATCGGGATGTACGTTAGAAAATTGATTTTGAAAATTCTGCCACTCCAATATATTGCTTGTGTTGCTGTCTGCAGTATTTTGTGCAAAACAGGCACCTGAATTAACTTGCAAAGGGTAACTATGAAGGTTACAGTATTTCATAAACAAAAAACTTGATAGTTACCCGTTGCAAGTTAATTCATAAACATAGCTGGGATGTTTGTAAAGAGGGCTGATAGGAAAGTGAGGTGGAGAATGTACCTGTGATTATGGGGCAGAGCCTGGTGGTCCTGCTTGCGTTCAACTTGTACGTGCATTGCTCAAATTGAATCTCCTGAACTTGAGCAATTGGCTCAGTGAAGAAGAGGTTTTCTGTTTAGTATCCTTCTCACCAGAGAACTTTTCCCTCCACTCTCTTCAACCACAGGACTAGACTTTTTGTGGCTCAGTTTCCAAACACCATTCCTTTAGGGCTGAAGAGAAATTTTATATTCAAGGCTTGCAGTATTTCCAGACAACAGTCTGTGATTAAAACAAAACACATTCTTCTTTATGAAAGAAGAGTTAATTTTCTGTGAAATACTAAGATTAGCTTTTTTGCTTGCTTTATTCAGAATTGTGGTATGTCTCATACTGTGTAATAATGTTTTTTGTTCTCACTAATTTGTGAAATGCCTGTTTAGATATTATGGGTGTGTGCATGTGTTCTTGGTAAGCACTTAATAAACTAGATTGATCTTTTTGGCAAAAGGCTGCACTGTGTAGAACAAATTAAACCTGAAATAAGAGTTGTTTCAGATTATTTTTCTGAAAGTGTAATTGCATATATTCTTTTTCCTACTGGCTGCTGAAATGGGTTTCCCAATAGTGTTTTATTATTCTGTTTTATTTCAACAATACATATATAGTAGTTTTGTTTCCATTCCACCGACAAACCTACAGCCTCCAGTGGTAATTCTTTACCAGCAATTTTTTATGTTTGTAATAACTATGGAACTTTGTGAAATATAGTGGAAATATTTTCCTGAAGTTTATATGCTATAAATAAAATCCCAATTCTAATTTTTCCCTCTGCCAAAAAAGAATGCAAATGGAGATTTTCTTAAGTAACAAATTGATTCTGAACTCCCTATGTATTAGAACATTTCTGACTATTTTAATATCTGGAGTTTATATGACTCTTGCCTCTCTTTTTGTCCCCATCTGTGCTAAGAATTCGGACATATGCTGAAATACTTATCAAAGCACTTAAACACATTCCCATATTTTTCCATGTGCTTATGTCCTATTTTAGCTGTGTGTGGCAAGTGTAAATTGAATTAAACCTCTACGTTGCCATCTTGAAAGGGATTTAGGAGTCTAATGATCTGTCACATGCTCCCCTCTGCGCAGAGCTGGTAGTTGTGGGGCCGTGGCTGTGCCCCAAGGACCAGCTTTGCTGAGCACCCTCAGGGGTTGGGTCAGGAGTGTAGCCTTGCCCACAAGCTCATCTTCTGAACATTTCCCAGAATGCTTTATAGGAACTTATGAACTTAAAGGTCAGGTTTTTAGGTGTATTTAGATAATTAAGTACCATTTAAACATTGGCTTTGGTCAAGAAGATTTTGTTGGCTGAACCTGGGACCTAAGCTGTTACTCTTGTGTTGTATCCCTGTAGTAATGCCAAGGGGCTCTTAACTGATACAGTCCTTCATTCCTTCACCCTGCTTGGGTCAGATTCTGGCACAGTGATTTCATTGTTGTCTCCATATGCATAACAAAATGGAAAATTATTCCTATTGTAGTTAATAAATATTTAATATTTCCCTCTCTTTTTTAAAAAAGATGCCATGAAGGTGGCTATGAAAAGAGCTCAAAACTGTGTCTCTTGTAGGTGTCTCCCAAAGGATGCAAACAATTCAAGCTGGTATTAGATAAGTAAGAAGACTATTCCAGCCCAAGCCCTCCCTACCTCTCTCTCCTTCATCTTTTCTGGTTCCATGCTGGTGTGTTTATGCAAAACCAAACATCTTTTGTGTTTAGGGAAAGAAGTAATGGAAGTGTCGGTGTTTGTAAACTTATTTGACAAACTATGGCAGCAGAAGCTATCCTTTTTATATTTTGGCATGAACAATTGCCCTTTTATTGGGCCATTAATGCTATTTCAGAGCATCACACTGTATCCACAGGCAATAATTTAGCAGCTGTTTATCAGGAGGTTTCATAAAGCTTTGAATAGTATTATAACATTCAGTAACCCTAACAACAGCATTTCAGAATCTGTGCTGGTTTAAATGGGATATCCATGAATGTAGTTGTTCAGGGATGCGTGACCCACATAACCTGTAAATTTGATTGGAAGTTACAGTGCTGGCATAGGCTGATGGATAGCAGATTAGAGCCCTGATTAACCATGTGATTCACAGGCTGGGAATATATTGTCCTAAGAAAGATTCATCAGATGCAATCAGAATTTCAAGTGGTCAGATGAAATTCAAATACGCCGTGTGCTATTTATTTATTTAATTAATTTCCAGAGCAGAAAGATACTTCTTGGATGAATCTGCTCCTCACCCTAAAGCTGTCTGTCTGTTATTCATCAGAAAGCAGGTCGCAGTTCAGTGAGCAGAAGAAAAGATTTTAATAGAAGCTGTGCCAAGGGCTGTAATGCATCATTTTAGGGCCCTAATTACATTACAATGACAAATATCAGTGGTGACAACAGCAATAACCTACATCCTGTAATGGCTATGCTGGAAAAGGAGTTCGGGCACTGTGCCATCAGATTAGACTTGGTTTCAAATCGTGGGCCATAAGAAGTGTGTGTGTGTGTCCACAGTATTATTGGCCGATAGCTGAAGCCCAGTTCAAAGGCCTGTAAATAAATGATACCTCTCTAAAGCCTGGTCCCATGGGACAAAGAGGCAAAATTAAATGACTGTGAAAGGAACCGAGTTTCTGAGGCAACTTTGGCTTTCTATGTGAGGAACTGTCTGCCTGATTTTATGGAACCATACTTTTTCCTTCTCTTGCCAATTAGATTGATAATGAAAAACCCACTGGCCTGACACCTATGAGAAAGTAGAAGATCTTGAACTGTTTTTTAAATGTAGAGTTTTAAAAATGTGTATGAGCCTAGAAATGTCAAGTGGACTTATGTTTTATTTTGTGACTGACTTTGTACCTCATGCAGAGAAGAACAAGTTTCCAAGGCCCTCTCCCATGGCAGTAGGAGCAGATCTACTGAGATGCTAACATACGTCATCTATAACTAAACCAGCAAGTTGTAGGGTGGCATTGCAAGAAACCCACCTTAGTTAGCTTCAGGCAGCTAACTCCTCCTCTTGTATGTTTTGTTGTAAACAGCTAAGCTTGTTGCTGTGATATTACCCTGTACAGTTAATTACAAAAATAGCTGCAGTGTCAAGGCAGAGGGTACTTTGTATTTACTATGTGAAAATGTCTGGTTTAAGATTTTTTTGGTACAGAATGTGTAATATCCTTCTCATCATTTGCACACATATGCAGTGTTTTCCTTCATGCCTTCCTGCTGCCTGTGGTCTCCAAAGGTAGGCAGGCTGAGTCTCAGTTGTGCTGTGCCTCTGCAATCCACTGCTGCTCAGCTGGGCTGTCTCCTTGCTGCCCAGGTGTTGGGGGTGATAAAACATAACTGTACACACAACCATGCAACTGGGGATGCTCATTGTTAGGGGAAGTGAAGACTGTTATAATGAGGAAATCATGTAAACACTTGCTTTGGCATAGCAAGGGCTTCTCAGCTTTGTTGTGACTGGCCTAGCAGGCCCCTTACCTAGCTGAGAAATGCTGCTAAGGAATGTCTCAGCATCTCCTGAAGCTGTTGGCAAGCTCTTTTTCTTCTTCGTAGGTTGAGCTGGGTGCTGTCTCCATCAGCTCACGTTCCTGCTTACAGCATGAAAAGACTCACTGTTCTGCACGCCAGTGGGATTGATACCAAGAGGTCTATTACAGTTGTGTAACTGTTCATATTTAGTCACCTGTTTTTAGTTACTTACTTACAGCTTTTTGGAAGAAGCTTTTTAGCTTAACGTTTCCCAGGCTCAGAATCTGCCGGAGGTGAATTTTTGTATAAATACTGAGAAAATATGTTTCAACCACTTTTTGGCCAGCAGAGCAGTAGAAGAGAAACATAACTTCTTCTGTTGGGGAGGGGGGAGGAAAGTGATCAAAAGAAAAACATCATAGCTGAAATAGCTTGAAATAGCTGGAGTTGAGTACCTTAATTGAGAAGAAATGCCTTAAAGTGAGTTGAATAAAATGATTTTTGTTGACTAAGCTGTATTCTAGCTGAACTAGATTTTACAGGTTTGATGGAGAAGTCGTTGAAGTTTTACAGCCTCTGTTACTCAAGAGGTCAGATAAGGCAATTTTAACAGTCCCTTCTGGCCTTAAAATCTATGAATCTACAAGCCTTTTAAAATTACATGCTGAGCTTCTGCGTAGCACTTTGAGACAGTTTTATTCTCAGTTCCTAAGCAGTGCAGTAGAGACATCCAGCAAACACAGCTGTGGTAGAAGAGTGGTCTTCTGCTGAGCATGGCCAAGGCAAAGGCTCTCCACAGCAGCCATGCAGGGGGTGGGTAAGGTTGCGACAGGCATTTTAAAGATGGGTAGGAGGAGTTGTTTTGCAGTGGAGGAAAGTGTCACATGCCTTTTTTAACTAAGACATATGTAAATGACAGGTCAGAGGGGCTTCAGCTCATGTCAGGATAGTGGCAGTTTAGGGTTTTCTCTTCATACGGAAAAGCCTCAAAGAGCAGGATGTGTTGGTTTCTCTTTGGCTGAAAGACACTCCGGATATTCCTTTAAAAAAATACAGCAGCATGGCTGGGACCCAAAATTTGCAAACTACCAAACAGTACTTGAACCACTACAGCACAGGTACTTTGCAGCTGTACATTATGTTATGGTCTACAATTCCTTAATCAAATATTGTTTCCTAAGAATGCTGTATTAGATCATGCATCTTCTCTGGCTGAAGATTAGATGCACACATCTTGTCATTCCCTCTACTGCTCTGTGTGACAAGCAGTTTGTAACTCTCTGTGTCAACAAGGACAGTGAACATTGTCTATTTAAAGGGGTATTTTAAGTTTTATGTTATGGGATAGCTGATATTGTAGGCACATACAGACCTTTGCAATTAACTGGTAGTGTAGCTTTGTGGTGAACAGTACATGTTCTCAAGTGCCCTTTAAGGTACTTACGCTGCTGAATAAACAGAAAAGGCATAGTAGATGAATGTAAAAAATGTATATGTAATCTATAACTTTAATGACATGAGGACTTGCATAAACACTGAAGGCCAGTGAGAAGATACTGGGCTGTGTAACATAGAAATTGCTATATAAATTACCCACGGGAGCTTATGGATTTCAGAGAAATTAAGAAATTGTATTGCAAAGTAGGGCGTGTTAACTTGAGTGTATGGCAGCATGCACAAGGGGGCAGAGTTAGTTTCACATGTGCCCTTACCTCTTGCATACCATGTCTTCTGCTCAGGTAACTGTGGTATTCCTTGAACCCAGATTTATTTCATATGTGGCTCTGACTTTTTTTACTGCTAATTCTGAGCCTTTCTGTTCTATAGGTTCTTTTCTAAGTGTTTGCAATTTAAAAGACAGCATAGCAAAAAGGCTGGAAGGATTGCTGTTAAAAGAGGGAAGCATAAATTGCACAAGTTTGTATGTCTGCATCATACAGTTAGTGACTTTGCAAGAGGAAGAGCATTCTGCCCTACCGTATAATGAAGAACTAATCCTGGTTACAATTTATTATAAGCAAGTTATGATTTATTGTAAGAAAGACTATGTGGCTTTAAATATTCTGTTTCTGAAGCTGTAATTCTTGTGTTGTGTCTCCATATCTCTTCCATCTCCATTGAGATTTGCAGATTAAATATACAGAATAAGAATTGATCTCCAGTATGGGAACTAAACATTGTATATTATTAATTTCTGATCACAATTGCAACACAAAAGTAACTACTGTTAACTTCAGGTTTGATAACAGCATAAATACGATACAGAACTGCAGTATCCCTTTCTAAAATAAGTGGTAGAATGATTATCAGTGAAATTGTATATTGTGTTGCTAATGTTCTCATGATATGCAATGTTAGTATAGAAGTAACTGGTTTGTTTGTTCCCTTTGCTTACAGTGGTATTGCTGTAATTTGAAATGTTCCTTCTATTTGCCTCTCAGGGAAGAGTTTAGTTTCATACATGATATTGTGTTTATCTTCTTTGTTAACAGCTCCTGAATATTTTTTCTTAAAATGCCTTCGATTGCATAAGCAGAATCAACTTCTCTTTGTGTCAGTTCTAAACTGTATTTTTTAAGGAAAACTTTTTGGCCAGAAATTATTAGCTTCCTAGGTATTGTTGAATTGGTGTCCAAATCCTTTTTTTATTTTCGTAATCTATTCTGAGCAGAGGATGACTAGAGATGAAAAAAAACCAAACAAATGTTATCTTCTGTGTTCATGGGTGACAATTGCATCTGAGAATTTATGTAATTGAACTTCTTTCTTCTTGTCACTTGCAGGCAGAAATTGTCAAGAGGCTGAATGCTATATGTGCACAAGTCATTCCCTTCCTGTCCCAAGAGGTAGGTAGTTGTTTGTACTGGTGCTGATCTAAACAATTGCCTCGTCATAGCTATTACAAAAGTGGGACTTTTTTTTGAGACTGTTTCCTTACAAATATCTTAGTTCTTGTAGATGACTTTCCACAGTGCTGTTATCACTAGAACTTCATTATCTTTTCCAAGTCCATTATAATATCATCTAAATATATTTATGAAATGGAATGTGTTGTAAAATGGTGAGCAAAATTTTAGTTGTTTAAATATTTTGTTCTCATGTACAGTGCAGTTTTCTCACAATTGTGAATTTGTCAGTCTGAAATCAGGGGGCAGCTAGAAGGGCATGATTTGTGCTACATTATTGGCAGTGGGCATTAAAGTTCAGCAGAAATTTATATTTTGGTGTATCGAGTAGTGGTGTTCAACACAGTTGGCATACAAATGCAGCATTTTTCCTGCCTTTTTTTCTCTCTGCATGCCAGATTACTTCTTACTTTAAATCCTTTTATGTCTTCTGTGTATTTGGGGAATATAGACAGAAGATTGAAACTCACCGTGAGCTAATTTCTTTAAGCACTAATTTTATCCAAATTATGATTTGCTGGTATTATCTTGAGTGCATTGTAGATACTTTCAGGAGAACTGGGCTTTGGGGGAATTGGTGGGAGGTAGCAGAGGAGCCTTGGAGCCACAGGCATGCGTGAAGTAAAATGAATGGAGGCCTTGGGTGCTTAATGGCTTTCCCTGCCCACCCCATTGGAGGGAAGGGACTGGAGACTGGGGTCCGCCGGTGCAGGCTGGCATGTGTCTATTTAACACATGGTTTCATTTGAGTAGAATCAGTAGCTGAGAAGTCAAGGCTGGAAGGTGTATTTCTGTGCATGGCATCTGTAAAACATTGTGCCTAAGAACATGTTGTGACTCTTTCTCCAACCTTTTTCAGTTGCTCTATAAATTGCCATTGCTTTTCAAGAAAGATGCTCATCCCGCTGCAAATGAGATGCTGTGTGCTCAAAACTAGCATCAGACTAATACACTGTATGCGTGCATGAGCTTGTTCATCTTTGTTTGTTTGAAATGAGAATAACACTATTAAAACTAGAACCTGACAATGTTCATGAGTGCTGCTGTACTCTCTGCTTATAAGGATGGATTTTTGGAAACTAAATGATGTGGAATGATCTAGTTACATTGCTGGGGGACCAGAATTCAAGTCCTGCAAGGATCTAAAATAAGTAGCTGTTGATTTTGTTCTTTGACTGCTACAATATCTCTATACATCTAGTTACAGGGTTTTATCTGCTGTGCAGGAGTAGCACAGCATATAAAAACAAGGTGTAAAGCTGATTCATACTTATGCTGAAGTGAGCACTAAAATGACATGATTTTGAAACAAAGGCAGGGATTAGTAATTGGCAGGCAAAACTGTGATCTTGGTTAAGACATGGGATCAGCATTTCCATGACAGAAGCATCTTCTCTAGAGTATGTGATGTCGTGTTTAGAAACTTTGTACTGGTGTATTACTACTGGAACTGCTATTTTCAGCTGAAATGCTAAACAAAACTTGTTTACTGTACACAAGTAAGTCATGCTGCTCTACTTGCTCTGCTTCCACAAACATAGCCCATGTGCTTTCTTGGAGTAGGTGTTTCTTGCCAATTAGACAAGCAAAGGGATTACATGGATTTAGAGTACACTTGAAGAAAGACATGTTTGATTCAGAGTAACTGACAGATTTTGGCCTTTGATTTTGGGAATCCTAGCCTCCACCCCCCTCTACATGCTCAGGTGGCACGGGGGAGGGGGGAGGGGAGGGGGGAGAAAAAGAAAAAGAAGAAGCAAAAGCTGTAGGTTTTTGAGCTTTGATGTTAGTGGCATCCCACTCAGGTGAGCATGGGCTCTCTCCTTTTTCTGTGCTCTCTGTACATTGTGCTCTTCTGTCCCTGGAGCTAAATCACTCTGGAGTCATTCTCCTGAAAGCTGGTATTGATACATTTTAAATCCCTGCCTTAGAGGGAGAAGGCACTGTGAAGGCTGCAGTTGTACTTCTTTCTTTTCTTCCATTGAAGAGAATTTCCCATGTGGTGCTCACATGCAGTAACTTGTGAATTATAAGCCAAGGTCCTTGGATCACCATTTAACAACCTCCAGGCCATCAAGCTAGATATGGAGAACAATTTTAAAGTAATTCTGGACCTAGCCATTGCAGTAGCTTGTCATTAATACATTAGTTATAAGAACTATGTAAGTAGACAACTGAGATGATCCAGATTGTAAATTAGAAAATGATGTTGTACCACTTCTGTCATGAGTACAGTACCACCCAGTAGGGGCTTAAGCACACCAGCGTCAGTGTGCTTAATGACTGCTGTTTGCTGTGTTAGGCTTTAGATCAGAGCTTTGAGTTAAGCAGTTTTAGATCTGAAAACAAGCTTTTGTACGGCTTCTGTGCTAGTGAGCCTCTGCTTTTTAAATCTGTAGCCCACAAAGTTTCCTTCACCTGTTTGCATGTCTCATTTACTAAGTCTTACAGCTCCTCCTCTGTGCATGTTGCATGGTGTAAAAGCTCTTTGGGCTACAGAGGAGATGGAGAAGTAAAAAAATTCAAAAATTCATCATTTTTACATGCCTTGACAAAGACAAAAGGGAGCACTTCCAAAAAGCTGGTGTATGCATGTGTGTTTCAAGTGAGCTTTTTAGTTCACCTAGCAAGAGGGGAGAGGGACTAGACAGCAGAGAGATTGAAAGAGGAAGCACAAAATTCTCTTCATGTGCCTTGGCAGTGCCACTGATCGTGATAGTTTTCACATTGGGGTTAGGAAAATTTTGGTACTTGTTTGGCCTTTGTTAGTAGACACATTTATTTAAATCAGTTTATGTTGGCATATGCTGATGAGGCGAAAGAGAACTGATCTCCAGATTTGAGTATTCTGCTACTTTTGGTTTCTATGTAATTTGTGCCTTTAAAAAGAGAGTGTCTTAATGGAAGTCTCTTTGTTTCATCATCTAGATTGAGAATGGAATTGCAGTGTCTTTTTGCTGTTTATGCATTTTGCGTACAGTCTAATTGTCGAATAGGGGCTAAAAAATGTGATCGGGCTCCTTTGTATTGTGCCTGAGGGAAAAATGAACAAAATACAGTGGTTACATGCACTGGTGGCAACATTATTGCCTCATAATAGCACCAGGTTAACTTGCCTTATTGCTTGTTAACTTTGTAAGGAATCAATGGCTTGCGATAACTCACTTAGAAGTAAGAAATTGTGGCCAAAATCGCTAGAGATCTTGTGAAAAGGATGCAATTATAATACATCACCCTGCAGTGTACTAGTGTCTGCTTTGTTTCAGAGGGTAATCATGAAATTCTCTAGGCTTCAGTCAGTTTTACTGTGCTGTACATCATCTAAGCATATATTGAAAATAAAGTTCCCAACCTGCCTAAATATGCAGTCAAGTGGTACCTTGTTTTTATATTGACTCTGACTTAGGCAGGCTGTAAAAAACAGCACCAAGAAATATGAGCTTCTGGTTTTGATAGGAAA